>NC_056737.1:238318101-238435601 GCF_019279795.1 Protopterus annectens
AATTGTGATACTTGTCTTAATTCCGTTATACTTTTCTGTATTTGGTGCTTCCTTGCAGACATTTTATTTCTTCCCTTCCTTTCCTTTATGCTTTTGTGGTAAGATGTTATCTGCTATTAATTTAGCTGTACAGTAATATATCCTATTTATTTCTGTTATATCATAAGAATTTCTCTTAATACCTCTAATGGCTGTGTTCATCTTTTCTTACCAAACTTTTAACATTTTGAGTCTTATTTATTTTCTGTAATCTATTTCATTTATCAGTTTTAATATGTCTATCCATCTCAATTAAATGAAGCACCTCTTTCTTTTAGATCATTTTCTTCTACACTGAGAGTACCTTCTTCGCTCTCCATTTCCTGCAAGCATTCTACAGAAAGTTCCAGAACGTCTCCGTGCAGTATAACCTCCTCAGATGCACCCTGCTGAATCTGCTGCTCTTTCATATGGAAACACATTGGCCAATAACTTCATCCTTCCCATGCTATGCAACCTCAACTGAACTTTTGTACCAATCTTTTACAGAAGGCTCCAGAACATCACCATGTGGCAAATCTTCAGATGCCTCCCGCTCCACCTGTTTCTTCTTAATCTGGGATCTCATTGTTCCATCATGCTGTGACATTACTTAGATTTTCTACACTAATCCTTCACTTGTGAAATAATCCATAACTTCAGTTTCTATTTGTTTAACTTCTGCCTTTCTAACTTCTTTTCTACTTTCCCCTTGTGTTTTTTTTTAATGCTTGTATTGTGAAATTTTTCATATCTGGATGCCTTTTCCTGTATTTATCTTCAAATATCTTTGGAGTTGCCTTTTTGTATTGATTAGTTTGGCTTTCTCCTTTGCAAAACTGTTGCACCACATCAGATTATTTTTTCTTACCATGCCCATGTTTCTTTTTATAGCTTTCAAAGATCTTTGGCTTTTGTTCTTTATATTTTCACACTTCCTCTGTTGCTTCTTTCTCCAGGCAGTCCAATGTTTCTTTGTGTATGGAATGCTTTTCATGGATCTGTTGTATTAAAGAACATATTTTTTTATCTGAAGCTTTTGAAAGTTTTTCTTGTGCAAGTGTATTTCGTTCCTCTGATGTCATTCTTAATCTTTCTGAATTGTCTTCAATCTGAAAATGTTGGGCTTCTTGCATAATAGTAACAATACCTACTGTCTTCCTTATCCTCAATAGTTTATTCTGTCATCCTTATGGCTGGTTTTTTGATTGCCAGTTTTTGTGATTGTTGTGGACTTCTACTTCATTCTACAACAGTAGGGCCATCTTCCCTCTGAGCCTGGCCTAACCCCATTGTAGGAATGTCTCCATGTCTTGAAGATGCTACACTAGCATTTTCCAGTCCTGGAACCAGCGGTACACCAGTATTGGACACTTTATTTTCCTGAGACCTTATCATTTAACCTACCTCTTTCCATGATATATGTTTTATAAAAAAATACAGTCTATATATTAGCGTTGCTGTGGTGAGATTTTGCGAAAACAGGATATACCCCATGAAGGTACTCACCAAGACTTGAGGATGGATTTAGTTCCAGCAATCCTACTCTCCTTGTCTTGCTGATTTCATCATGTCTCGTGTAGGACCTGCTATGCTGTTTTGCTCGTGACTCCTGATTCTTGGTTAGAGGGTTTATGCTTTGCTAGTGGCTGCATACCTTGCATTATGGTAGTCAGCCTGATTCTTTGATGAGAGTAGATCAGCATTGCCTTGCTGTTTATCCATATTTTTAAAACTCTCACTGGCTCACCCTTCTGTCTGCTGCATGGTATCCCAGTATACATTGCATGCCCCTTTGTAATGCAAGGTGAAGAGCATCATGGTAACTCAGTGGCATGCATATAGCATCCTAATAAGCTATGGGTGCATCAGATGTCTGACTTACTCTTCTTTGCTACATGTATGTGTGGTATGCCAGATAATACAGAACTGCTAGGCTATGCATATGTCTGGTGTGCCAGAGGTGTACCAGAATGATTCATAATTGCATTGCTACATGTTTATGTGTTGTACTAGAATAGTTCAGAACTACATTGCTACATGTATGGAAATGCACCAGAAAGATTCAGAACTGTTATGCAACATGTACATGCACTGTACTAGAGAGATTCAAAACTGCTATGCTATATGTATGTGCACTGTACCAGAGAGATTCAGAACTGCTATGCTAAATGTATGTGCACTGTACCAGAGACATTCAGAACTGCTATGCTACATGTATGTCCAGTATACCAGAAAAATACAGAGTGGCTATGCTACATGTAAGTGGGGTATTCCAGAACAATTCAAAAAGTTGCTAACAGTGCTCAGTGAGGAAGAGAAATGGAGTGTTCTGCATACACCAGGAACTGGTGCTTGCACAGATGGTGCTAACAGGGATCCTTGATGCCATGCATTTATACTAGTTGTAAGACAGATGGAACTTGGCACCTCTGCCCCTCTGCCTAATGAGTAATGCTATAAGCAAAACTATACAGGAAAATTACATAAGATATATTTATTTACATTACTCGGCAGATGTTCTGTCTGAGAATCAATATCCAGTGACAGCCTTGATACACGTTATAACAGGCCATACCAAATAAGATGGGTAACTGAGCCCATAACTAAGCCAAAGATTATGGATTTTAATTTATGCATGACAAAGGCACATAGCACTTTTAGGTGAGGTTGATGGCAGAGTTTGCTAGCACAGTGTAGTCTGAGGTATTTTCACAAGTGCCACCATATAATGCTTTGCTCACCTTACTGGTTTGGTACATTGTTGAGAGCAAACTACATTTTGTGACTCACTACAGGTAGAGGCATTGGACAGGTCCTGGTCATGATGTTATCTGTCTATATTTGGTTTTCAGCACAGAAAATCAGCCTGCATATTACTCTAGAATAAATTATTTGCCTAAATTTAGTTTCAACAAAAAGCTATTGAATTCATTTCTGCACATAATATTTGTGCATTTATGTTTACTGAATTGCATTACTGAGCAGATCTAATTGTTATATATTGTTTTAAACAGCAGGAAGCATGGGCCAGTTTTTTTTCCGTCATATTAAGAAAGACTTTCTTTTCCAGCAGTCTAAACTGATACACTTTGACTAGTTTATCAAATGTAGTAAAATGCCTCTGGAAGACCAAACAGTGATACATTTGATTTTTGGTATTATTTGAAAGAATGGTGCTGGTGGGAAACTGTACAAAAACACAATGTAATAATGAATTAGAACAGATTAGGTGTGATATGCTGTGATATGGTCATTTTAACTAATGGCACTAAAAATGGGGCATTTGATTATATAAATGGCATGTTTATAAGGAGGTCATCTGTGCCTGTTTCACTGGAAAATGACATTGTTCAGTGGTGAAGGTTGTTGGATATATGCAAGCTATATTCAGGACTGAGTTCTTGGATTAGAAGCTATGCCTCCAAATTTAAGCAGAATTATGAAGGAAATGTAAGTAACGATTAATGATTTGCTAGAATTTCAAACTGGGGGAGCCAGGTTAATCTCCTTCTTTGACCTATTGTTTCAGACAGTTATTCCAAGTTAGGACTCCTGTCTCATTTTATAGATGTGAGTTTAAAAGACTATGTGTTCAATAGTATATCTTTCATCTGAGCTTTAAGACAAAGTTGTCAATACTAGCATTGCTGAAAAGTATTTATTGGTGACCATATCTATTAAATCTCTGTATACAGATATACACCAGGATTTGGGGATCTAATGAGTCAATCTTTTGTTGACTGAAAATGGCATGACAATATCTGAAATCAGATTTATAGGGGAGTGTCTAGACAGTGTTTTAAGATATGATTTTTTTTATTTAAAGCCATATATTTCCAACAAATTGGGGTGAGGGGTTTGGTGATGAGTCTCACCACGGCTCTATATTTTGCCATCTAGTGGAGGCATGTTAAGACCGGGAATACTTATATAGAAAGTGAATTTAGTACAAGCAAATACAATTTCAGGTTTATCAAGGATGTTTTCCAAGTATGGGCAGGCTCCATTGATGACTTCCAAGTTTTCCTTGATATCCTTAATCAAGGAGCTGATTTATTTTGGCTATTCTCACATCAGTGCATCTTTACCTCTGTCACCTTTTTGGATTTTTTTTATAAGAAAGACATAAGACATAAGTTTATCTACAAGTATTAATTACAGAAATACATCTTGAAATTCCTTGTTTCATTTTAGGAGTATGCACCCATTTAAACAAAACAAACAAAAAAAAAACAGGCACCTTCAAGTCCATGTTGACTAGGATTAAGAAACTTATAACAGAAACAGAAATAATTAAGGAACTGGAACCACATCTAATTGATATATGTAGGTTTGTGGGTACCCTGAAACCTATTTGAGTATGCCTAAAAATATTACTGCTTCTAATGGAGGGGATGTGGAACTAACTAACTGAGACTGGAGCATAGCCATGTGTCTGATCTTTAATGTAGATAGCTTAAGCATTAAAAAATTGTAAAGGATAACTGGAAAATATTAAAGGGCAACAAAAAAAGTGTTTAAACTGGTGAATGAATAACCCCAATTTGTCAGTAAGAAAGGACATAAAATCAAGAATATTTTAGAAAAAAAATGGCATATTTCCTCTGATTTCTATTCATGTAACAAGATTGTTTTGGCAGCTGACATAGACTTTTAAGGTGGCGAGCTGTTTTTTCTATCATATAGGGTTTATTGCCTAGTCTTCATATGCTTGCTTTGCGATCTTGAGAAAGTCACATAACCCAACATTGCTCCCGGGTCACTCCATAAAAGGGACTGTGTGTCCTGTGGGCCTTCCGGGTCTATATTATATGTTCAAAGGTATAAAACTTCAAACATATGTACTAAAAAAAAAAAACCCAAACCCAAAACAAACTGTTGTAGGCAGGGGGGCAAGCCTCCCTGCACTCCCCACACCCCCCCACTCTTTAAATATACCAACTTCGAGACCACACTACAGTGCAGTAAAGGGGACTTTTCCCTTTACCGCATTATAGTGCGGTCTCAGAGTTGGTATATTTAAAGAGCGGGGGGTGTGGGGGATGGAGGGGTGCTTGCCCCTTTGCTTATGCCAGTCAGGTAAGTTCCCTTTCTTTTTTTTTTTTTTTTACATGTTCAATGTTTGAAACTTCAAACATTTAATTTCGATAAATTAACGTTCAACGTTTTCAAACGTCAAACATATGATATAGACCCGGGCCTTCCTGGTTAACAAATGTGTATTATTATTATTATTATTATTATTATTATTATTATTATTATTACATGACCTTTGCACTATTTAAATGAATGTATGCCCTTTTTTAGCAGTCTGATGAAGTCTGAATTCCTTAGTGAAAAGTTTGGAGGTGGAAGAGCACACTCTGCTTTATTTTATAAACTTCATTTTACATTTTTTATTTATTAAACATGGTGAATCTAATTGCTGGTGTCTAACCTGTTTCTCTGCTCTAATATCCATTTGTATGTTGAATACTTGCTCTGTGATGAACATCCAAAACCCATTAACTCCTCAGTGTATTTAAATCTACAAAGTCAGATGCATGAGTGCCCCATGGAGCATGGAGGATAACAGCAACTACTGTTGAACAAGCCAGATTCGGTCCTATAGAATTAGGCATCAGTACAAAAAAACATGAGACAGTGTTGAATATGGGACTGAAAGTAGTATGCTATTTAAATTCTTAGTGTGGACCAAGATCGACTGTGATATGATGATGGTGGGAAGCTGCAGGGTAAAGCTTGTGGGGAAATTCATTTTTGTATGATGCTGATGAAATGGTTAGAGAAAGTTTCAACAATGGAAAGCTTGTCTAAATGTAAAGAGGAGAGGTATGAGAATGGCCAAATTGAAGCTTGCAATCATGGTATTTTTCACTCAGCTAAACATTTTATGAAATCAGTTTAAATCATTTGGATTCCATGTCATAGGACACAGGTCACAAGGTATGACTCTAATACATGACACCTTTTTATTTAAAGAAGTCAAACAAATCTTCTTCTTCTTCTTCTTCTTTCGGCTTTTCTCGGTTAGGGGTCGCCACAGCGGATCACCTGTTTCCATTTCTTCCTGTCCTCTGCATCTTGCTCTGTCACACCAACCATTTGCATGTCCTCTCTCACCACATCCAAAAACCTTATCTTAGGCCTTCCTCTTTTCCTCTTAACTGGCAGCTTCATCCTTAGCATCCTTTTCCCAATATACCCAGCATCCCTCCTCAGCACATGTCCAAACCAGTGCAATCTCGCCTCTCTGGCTTTGTCTCCACACTGTCCAACCTGGGCTGACCCTCTAATATACTTATTCTTAATCCTATCTCCCCTCGTCATACCCAGTGCAAATCTTAACATCCTTAACTCTGCCACATCCAGCTCTGACTCCTGCCTTTTTGTCAATGCCACTGTCTCATAACCCATATAACATAGCTGGTCTCACTACCCTTTTGTAGACCTTCCCTTTCAGTCTTACTGGTACACGTCTGTCACAAATCACTCCTGACACTCTTCTCCAACCATTCCACCCTGCCTGTACTCTCTTCTTCACCTCACTTCCACACTCGCCTTTACTCTGAACTGTTGATCCCAAGTATTTAAACTCATCCACCTTGCCAGCTGTACTCCCTGCATCCTCACCATTCCTCTATCCTCCCTTTCATTCACACACATATATTCCATCTTAGTCCGGCTGACCTTCATTCCTCTCAGACATATGTGTAGCCTAGCAGTTCTGTATTATCTGGCATACCACACATACATGTAGCAAAGAAGAGTAAGTCAGAAATCTGATGCACTCATAGCTGATCACTAATTATCACCTCCCTTCTTAACCTAGCTTCCACTACTCTTTCCCATAATTTCATGCTGTGACTGATCAGTTTTATCCCTCTGTAGTTACTACAGCTCTGCACTTCACCCTTAATCTTACAAAATCTCTACCAAAACACTTTTTCCTCCACTCCTCAAGAATCCTCTCACTTTCCAAGATTTCATTAAACAATCTGGTTAAAAATTCCACTGCCATTTCTCCTAAACACCTCCAAGCTTCCACAGGTATGTCATCTGGACCAACAGCCTTTCCATTCTTCATCCTCTTCATAGCTATCCTTACTTCCACCTTGCTAATCCATTGCACTTCCTGATTCACTATCCCCACATCATCCAACCTTCTCTCCCTCTCATTCTCTTCATTCATCAACCCCTCAAAGTACTCTTTCCATTTCCTCAACACACTCTCCTTGCTTGTGAGTATGTTTCCCTCATTATCCTTTATCACCCTTACCTGCTGCACATCTTTCCTAGCTCAGTCCCTCTGTCTAGCCAATCGGTACAGGTCCTTTTCTCCCTTCTTAGTGTCCAATCTTTCATACAACTCCTCATATGCCTTATCCTTAGCCTTTGCCACCTCTCTCTTTGACATGCACCTCATCTCCTTATACTTCTGTCTACTTTCTTCATCTCTCTGACAATCCCACTTCTTCTTCGCCAACCTCTTTCTCCGTATACTCTCCTGTACTTCCTCATTCCACCACAAGGTCTCCTTGTCCTCCTTCCTCTGTCCAGATGTCACACCAAGCACCTTTCTAGCAGTCTCCCTTACTAGCTCTGATGTAGTTACCCAGCTGTTTGGTAACACTTCACTGCCACCCAGTGTCTGTCTTAACTCTTCCCTGAACTCCACCTCACAATCACCCTTTTTCAGTTTCCACCATTTGATCCTTGGTCCTGCCCTCACACTCCTCCTCTTCTTCTTAATCACCAATGTCATTCTACAGACCACCATTCTGTGCTGCCTAACTACACTTTCCCCCTTCACCACTTTACAGTCTCCAATCTCCTTCAAATTGGCCCTCCTGCATAGGATATAATCCACCTGTGTGCATCTCCCTCCACTCTTGTATGTCACCCTATGCTCCTCCCTCTTGTTAAAAGATGTATTCACCACAGCCACGTCCATCCTTTTTGCAAAATCCACTACCATCTGATCTTCTGAATTCCTTTCCTTAACACCATACCTGCCCATCACTTCCTCATCCCCTCTGTTCTCTTCACCAACATGCCCATTGAAATCTGCTCCGATCACCACTCTCACCTTTGGGTACAGTCATCACCACTTCATCCAACTCACTCCAAAATTTTTCTTTCTCATCCATCGCACACCCAACTTGCGGAGCATATGCACTAACAACATTCATCATTACACCATCAATTTCCAGCTTCATAAACATCACTCTATCCGACACTCTTTTCACCTCCAAAACACTCTTTGTATACTGTTCCTTCAAGATAACCCCTACCCCATTTCTCCTCCCATCCACAGCATGATAGAACAATTTGAACCCACCTCCAATACACCTGGCCTTACTTCCCTTCCACCTGGTCTCTTGCACATACAATATATCAACCTTCCTTCTCTCCATCATATCAGCTAGCTCTCTTCCTATACCAGTCATACTGCCAACATTCAAAGTTCCTACCCTCATGACCAAACTCCTAAACTTTCTCCTCTATTCCTGCCTTCGGGCATGCCTTCCTCCTCTTCTTCTCCTTTGGCCAACAGTAGCCCAATTTCCGCCAGCACCCTGTCGGCTAACAGTACTGGTGGCAGTCATTGTTAACCCGGGCCTCAACCAATCTGGTATGTAAATCTGTATTGGTTTCCGCATATTTCATTTGGCAGATGTTTTATGCCAGATGTCCTTCCTGACAAAACCCTCCCCATTTATCCGGGCTTGAGACCGGCATGAATAAATGCACTGGCTATATATATATATTTATATTTAATAGATATATATATATATATATATATATATATATATATATATATATATATATAGGAACATGTAGTTGAAATATGATTTAGTAATGTTAATAGGGAATGAGAATGAAGTCATTGAGTAATAGATAAAATATTTTTTATTTTAAAGATGGAATATCCCCTTTTCCAAGGGTAAGGAAAGGGTAGAACTTTTGAATTAGTTTTGATTAGTAGGGAATTAAATGACAAATATAGATACAGTCTGAGAAGCTTTGAAGTAATGTAGATGCTGACTGGAAAACATACTAAGATTAAATTTAGTAAACTTTTTACCAATGTGTTTGACTTCTTGAGATGATTCTGAAATTAAGCTAGGCCAAACCCCCAACTTTGCCCCCATCTTTAAGAAGTAGGACCAGAAGATGTATTCCTGCTATATAAGATCACACAACTCAGCCTTTCTAGAAAGCTATGTGACATGAGTGCTGGACTGGAAACTCCATATTTGAAACATGGATTTGGAAGAATATTTGAAGAAGTGTTAGTAATATGAGCACTTGTACCTACTAGAGTGCTACTGCTTTGTGTATTCTTTTTTACTTTCATTAAATTAATTTCTTTTGTACTTCTGAGGGAGTGCTTTGGTGTTTGTTATTTCAGGCATGACTTGGATTAGAGTTACCTGTCTGAGTTGCATTTCTCTTTGTGTGTCACGTTTTGTACAGTTTGAATGTAAAATCTTTACCGAATACTTTTTCATTTAAATCAGTAATGCTAACCCCCTACTGAATGTTTATTTATGTAGTTGCTGATGGATTAAGTTGATGTTTAATTATTTGTGAATATATGTGTTTATTTGCCTACTTGTTAGGTAAATAGCTGGATGACTTGACCTATACTGTATCTTCTGTCTGTAGCTTTCTAATATTGACTCTGCTGTAAAATTGTTTACTAGATCACACCACATGATACCACCTGGTAAATACCACTCAGTGTACATCAACCTGAATATCCTTTATACCACCACTGATACTGAATAAACATTTCTAAAATGGCATATCAGTACAGATAGCCAGATTAACCTCACTAACACTAATGAAACCAGAACATCCTACATAATTGTTCCTCAAATCCATTAAACATCAAAGTGAAACCAACCTCACCATACAGTAACATAAACATTTTTTACTGCTAATCTGTACAGCACTAGGCAATTGCGCAAATTTGTGAGTAGAGATATTTCATGATGGCTAAATGCTAAAAATGTAGCAATGGCATCCAAAACTTTTTCCTCACTCACATTTCCTTCCTCACTTCATTGAACAACACAAGCCCTGTAAATGAAACTTCAAACATATTGCCTTCTGTACTACAGCCAGAACAATGGCATTTAATAAATACCAGGCAAATTCACAGACGTACATGTAATGCCTTAACTCTAATTCTGTAAAATCTGGATAATGCTGTCACATTTGTAACTATACTATCTAGACATAGTCATCAACACACACAACTGTTTTAACAGTAATAGATTGTGAAGAAGGTGTGAGCTCCATATTTTATTCCTAGCAAGTATCCAGTTATCTTCCTGGAAGTGTTTCCAGTATGTCAGAACTGTGTGAACAATAAACCAGTCATACCTTCCATTCTGTTTTTTAGTTATTTTTGTAAGATTAATTATCATGGCTTTTTTCTCCCTGATGTAACACAACAGGAGCTAGAACTGTCAGTTCCTTCCCTGTCTGAGTTCATAACACTGGCTCCTTGTTTCTTAACACTTCAAACCTATGCATGTTGTTCAAATAAAATGTTCCCTAAGGGAAATGACAGACAGTACTCTGTCTAGTGGAATTTAAAAAATTATTCAGCGGTCAGTGCAGAAGGAATGCTAAACTAAGATGCATCACAGCTCAGAATTGTGATAATTCCGGATTTTCAGTTAACCATTAAGAAAAAACAGATCATTTAGACAAAATCACATACTGGAGTCTGTGACATGACAGCTCTGCATGCTGTTCTTAGTATCAGCTTTGGGAAGTAGCATCTCTATTTTACTAATATGCCTATATCATTTTAGAAAATAGATCAGTAATTAAAATATTTTGGACATGCATGCCTAATTAACTTCCTCCGTCTTATTCATCTAGTTAGAGATATTTGTATACAAATAATGGAAAAGTACACACACACCACAGCCATGTGTGTGTGTGTGTGTGTGTGTGTGTGTGTGTGTGTGTGTGTGTGTGTGTGTGTGTGTGTGTGTGTGTGTGTGTGTGGGTGTGTGTGTGTGTGTGTGCGCGTGCGCACTTGTGTGTGTGGCTGAAGGTGGGTCTACCAAACACTTTGTTATGCCAAAGTGTGAACTGCTGAGTATTTAGGTTACTACATACTTTGTCAAACATTCAGGGTTGGTGTTTGTATAAGACTTTCAGACCATGGGGATGAGGAAATTTTCACTTTTTCTCACCGTTATGGGATCTTAGACTTGGTCTATATAAGTAGCTGAGGGTGTGGGGGGTGTTATTTTGTTTTGTTTCTGACTGATATTGCAGTTAAATTAATTCCGCCAGCTTTCTGAGTTTTGGCTGTGTTCATATCTAACCTTTCTCCCTTCCTCTCTCGATCAAGATATATATATATATATATATATATATATATTCTGCATACATATATGTGTGTGTGTGTGTGTGTGTGTGTGTGTGTGTGTGTGTGTGTGTGTGTGTGTGTGTGTGTATACTGATATTTATTGAAACACCCAAATCCTGACTTTACAAAGTTGACACTGAAAGACTAACTTTGTAAACTCCAAAACATTACTACACTTGTACCTATCGACAATCTCAGTGTAAGCAATAAGTTTCACAACAAAATCATTTAAAACATTGTTTCTTTGCAAGGGGGCAAGCACCCTTGTGGCCTCCATGTGAGGCAATGCACCTCATCCACACTCCCTGCTTAATATATGTATATATATATATATATATATATATATATATATATATATATATATATACATACTAACTACAAAACTGCACAATTTAGAGGAAAGAGCATATTTCCCCACCCTGAGAATTATACGATCTTGCGCACCTGTTGATCATCTGTTTAGTCGATCAAATTTTGTTGTCTAAACAGATGTCGATCAAAGGCAGAGTCGACCAACTTCACTACACACACACACACACACACACACACACACACACACACACACACACACACACACACACACACACATATATATATATATATATATATATATATATATATATATATATATATACTGTTTACTATTGCTTTAGCAATCATTACAATGTCAAATTGCTAAATAACACAAGCAGAAGATCACAAGTCAAGAATGTCAATAACCACTTCTTCAAACACACGGATTTGACCCCCTTCTGGACCCATGTTAGCACTTGTTCCTGTGTCTGCACAGGTCAGGAGATTTGATGTTCAACATTGTCCAAACAAGTGGTCATCAGCATTCTCATCTTGTGATCTCCCAACATTTCTGACAAAGTATCCTGCATGCAATTTTTAAAATCTACCAACCCATGACATTCAGCAAAAAACAATTTTCCAAGTACAAACTGTAAAATGGGAAACAAAGTTAGTGTTCCTGTTAACAGTCAAATCCTTGGTACAACTCAGTAAGGGACCATATTTTTTAAGTCTAACTTCAAGAATCCATTTTTTTGAGATTCCCCAACAACTACAAGAGGTACCCATCAATGAACACATTAAAGAGTTTATCAATCTCTTGGTTCAACACAAAAATCATCTGAAATCAAACTACAGAGTCTAATAAGCTGTCCTTTAACAATATTTCCTTTTGCCAGCAAGTGTAATGACTGGTACAATGTGAAAAAGCATTATTAGCTGAGGAGCAAAGGAGCTAAGGAATGCTGTTAACTTTCCATCTGAGGTGGAAAAGGGAGGGCTTATCCTGTCATTTGCAATGGAATCAATATCTAGACCAACTGCAACTTCTCCATCTGTATCCTTGCCTTTTCCATCAGTAAATAAATAAATAAATGAAATTTGATGAACAGACATATTCATTAATTAACATACCCCCACATTTCTGGAATAATCTTCCTTTACACATAAGACATAGTGCTATCCTTGCTTTCTTTAAGGTAAACCTTGAGGATTGGATGGGTACCCTTAAATTTATCCAAGCCCTGATTTGTCTTACCTCCTGGAGGCAAGTGATCCACTATGAGGGTGGGCATTGGCAAAGTGGTTATAGTCCATCAACTGACCCTGCATTTGGCAAGGTGATTGTAAGGCTCCCTAATGAATTGTTGGAAGTCCACTGTACCCCCAAACATATGTACTAAATCCAAGATTGTCATACCTTGGAGAAAAGGGAATATTCCAGGAAATGGACATCTCAGACTTAGTACATGTAAGTTTATGTTTTTGGTTCATTTGGTCATCAGCATTCTCATCTTGTGATCTCCCAACATTTCTGACAAAGTATCCTGCATGCAATTTTTAAAATCTACCAACCCATGACATTCAGCAAAAAACTATTTTCCAAGTACAAACTGTAAAATGGGAAACCAACTCAAAAACAAAACATACATACTGGAGCCAGAATAAATTGAGTGCTTTCGTCCCATTTATTATAGAACTTCTTCAGAATTAAACAATAAATCACTGATTTCATTTCCTTTTATTTCAAAACCATCCCATCATCATATCCTGTGATGATTAAACCTTAAAGGCATAGTTGTTCCATAACCAATAATACTTCAAAAACATAAAATATTTTTACTTACAATTCAATTTGTACTTAAATACAAACTAAACAAACTTCAAACATAACACATGACTATAAAATCTTTGTATCAAAAGTTAACATAATTTAAATAACTTTTAACTGAAATTTTATCATAAATAAAATTTCAGTTAAAATTTATTTAAATTATGTTAACTTTTGTCCGTTACTTTTTTTTTTTTTTTTTACTTTTAAGTCTTTATCATTACATTCAAGCCATTAAAGCCACACCCGCTAGCTCTGGACATGCATGTTTCAGCCCTTTTATTGTGATTTCAACAGTACAAAATAGATAGATAGTTTTTGCTTTACTTGAGAAACACAGGATCTTTAAACCCAGCTGAAGCCCATAAAGATTAAGGTGATTGCAAAATATCCCAACTAACATCCAGACCAAAGGGTAAAAAAGTCACACAGATGAACCATTCATTAAAAACTGCAAGAAAAACTCAGCTAAGCTAGAGTTTTCACTGTGTGATACCTTAAACCTAATGTAATGGAGACCTATGGGATATATGCAAATGACTCCTTAGGGACAAGAAGTGTTTCAGGTTGATGGCTTCAGAATGCCCATGCCTTTTTTATGTGTTAACTCTTTATAGTTATATTCCAGCCATTGAAGCTAATCTCCATTAGCTGTGGTTTGTCTGTTTGACCTTTTTATATTGTCTCTGAACTGAAGCATTATTTTTATAGATGACAGAATACTAGGGCGTCAACACACTATTTTGACAAAAGCAACACATTGTCAAAAGCCACACACACACACACACACACACACACACACACACACACACACACACACACACATATATATATATATATATATATATATATATAGAGAGAGAGAGAGAGATGGGCAGTTCAGTGCAGCCAGTCAATTTAATGCTTTATGGAGGTGGGAGTAGATACAGGAGAACATGCACAATTCCATACAAGTCATAATAACCTGAGGTCAGTACTGAACTATAGACTCTAGAACTGTGAGGTAGAAATATTACATCTAAACAAACATACTGAAATCATACAAAAAACTTTTTTCCTAGGCTTTTTTAGCTATTTTATTCTGCAAACCAAGCCAAAAGGGAAAAAGTAAATATAACATATTTTCAGGAGGTGGGAAGGTGGTATACATCTGAGTACCCACCATAAACCTACACACAAAAGCAGAAGACATGAAAATTCTCTGCAGATAATAACCAGAAGTCAGCACTTAACCTTGGACAATGAAGTTATGAGAGATAAGTCTTAACATTAAGCTGTTATCCTCTGTTAATTATTTTCTTGTATCCAGTCTTCATGAATTCTGGCATTGGGTGCCCTCACTCTTGTAATTCTGATGTGGAAATCTGACACAAATATTTTAAATTTTAACCTACAATCACCAATAATCCTACTGAAACCCCCCCACCCTGAATGTTTCTACTACGGAAGATCCTTATGTCCTACAAATCTGATGTAGGTTCTCCAACTCTTTTAATTCTGTTTTTCTAGGTTCCAAGATTTTTATAAGTAGTATGGCTCTCTGATTCCTGTAATAGAGACTGGTTTTCTGACCCCTTTAAATTTGCTGTATGTATCTTAATTGTGTTGGTTATTCACAGTGTTTACAGTCTTAAATCCAGCAGGGCTTGCTGGTTCTTTTAATTTTGCAGAGATTACTTACTTTGTACAATCCTACAAAAGAGGTCTTCTCATTTCTGTACTTCTCCTTCTAGCTTCTTTCTTCTTTTATTGCACTGCAACCCCTTGATTCCTGTAATTTTGCAAAGGCCCTTCTGAATACTTGAAGACCATTTGTACACACAGCCTTTGTTAGTCATGAATCTTATTGGTATTTGTCCTATTGGGTGGCTGGTCTTTAATATTGCTGCATTCTGGCTTCATCAGTGCAAAGGGTCTCCCAATGTTCATGAAACTGACAAGGTTTCTCACTGTGAAAATCATTTTTCATGTTGTTTGTGAGACCTAAACCCCACTGGCCTCAAGTCCATGGAAATCCTTCTGTTGCCTGTGTCTATCCATTTTGTTATATCTTGTTGAAAGAGCTAACTGCCCATTTCAGCTTGGGTTTTCTGTCTTTGGAACACTTTTTCTTTTCTTTTTTCTGTATTTTTTTTTTGGTTTTATAAACAGCAACTAGGTCCACATCATGCTGTGATAAAGACATTTGCAAACATTGAGATTATCTGTTCACTAACTCATATACCAAAAGTTCCCCCGCATAGTCTTGCAGTCTGTTGTGGAATGACAATTCCCTTCCCAGACACAAAAGAAAGTAAACTAGACTAAATTACTTTGCATCTTCTGCATTCATACTACTAAATGAACCCAGGTGAATAGCGCTTCATGTACAGACCCTGCTACCCCCAATTCCTCAGTGCTTTCAGAAGATGCTGTTAATCTTTTTTTGTAAGCCCAACTTTATACTGCTGAAAATAAAAAATAAAAACAATGGAATATCACAAAGGGTCTGGGATCAAAGTGTGTTAATGTGATAAGGCAAGAGAGATATATGTAAAGCAGGCTGGTTATGTGTAACTATTCACTTGAGTAGTAAAGTGAACAATATTACGTTCCACTTATTGTGCAAAGTCATGTCTCCAGCTACATCTCCAATCTTAATAGTGAAACACTTTTTAAGGTGTTGTTTGTAATTAATCCAATTTAATGTTTTGTTCTCAGTTTAAGAAATGAATAAATAATGGGGAAGAGGCCAATAATACAAATACAGTATAAACATGTATTCAGTTACGTCTATAACTGTAACTTTTGGTGTTCACTGTTTCGTGTAGCCAAAGAGGTCTTCTCATTTCTGTACTTCTCCTTCTAGCTTCTTTCTTCTTTTATTGCACTGCAGGAATCTGTAGGAAAATAGCTACATGGAAATGGGATTGCTTTCTGAAAGACTTACGAGGGGATCTCCGTTTGGATGTTACATTCATACTCTAAAAATAAAACTTGGTGAGCTGTTTTGCAAATAATTTTGTTAAACCTATAACTAGAAAGTAAAGGTGGACAGGTAATATACTATTTTCTTTGCTTTTCTTCGTACTTAATCGGCAACACAACATACCCAGTATTTGTGCTTGGGTTCCTATCAGAAGAGCTAATGCTTGAAATAGCGAATGCTCTTCCATCGAATCAAAAACTATGAAATCTCAAAATATCGAAGGCACGAAACAGCAATTTTTTTCCCAGGGAAACAAATCGCTGGGCCGTTCTTGGGACTTTGCTGTTTTCTCCACTGTGGTGCGATCTCGGAGTTGGTATATTTAAGTTGGGGGGTGTGCAACCACCCACTTTATTTTGTCTGTAAATTCTTTTTTTTTTTTTTGAATCAGCAAATTTTTTCCCTGGAAAAAAATTCACTGATCTGTGCCTTTGACAGTTTGAGGTTTCGTAGTTTTCGGATTGATAGAGGAACATTTGCTATTTTAAGCGTTCCCTCTTCTGATATAGACCCTTTGTGCTCTGTCTCAGAAACTAGCTATAAGACTAGTTAAAACTGCTGTCAAAAGGTTCATAGTAGATAATGTATATATATATATATATATATATATATATATATATATATATATATATATATATTATATATATATATATATATATATATATATATATATATATATATATATACATATATATATATATATACATATATATATATATATATATATATATATATATATATACACACACATACCTAAATGACTTGCAATACAAAATTATAGCTTGCATTTGTAGAAAAGATTCACATGTTATAACTCATTCCTTTCAAATGTATGTAAACTGCATTTTTTGCCACAAATTTTAAATAGGCTGAGTTTGTTTCCTATCTCACAGGGGTCATCCAAGGGCTGGAACTGAAACCAGGTCTGTTTTTACTTTAATTGCAGTTTCTTGTATGTTGCAGGTACTCGTAATTCTTTGTTGGGAGGTTTAATGAAATGTTTTCCAGCATCAGCATGCAAGGCACTTGTGGTTATGGGTGTAGTACACTGCAGAACATAAAAATATAAATATTTTGTAGTCTGCATTCTTTTGTAATTATATGACTACTCACATGGAACTTGGGATTCACACCTGAGTGAATGGCTGACTGTTCTCTTCAGAGAGTGTGCAGGCCAACGATTAGTTGTTTTCTTTCTGCATTATGCAGAATAAAAGTAAAGTCTGGGAAATCTGCATTAGTTTTCATAACATCTTTCATTTCATGTTAATATTAATCACGTTAATTTTAACGTCAGCTTCTCTGACATTCCTTGTCTTTATGGCAGTATAGAAAATATAAAAATCATCATTAATACTTATTTTAATCATTTTCTCATTTATAATTTGCATATAGTTTATGCATATAAACATCAAAGTATTAGCATACACTATATAGTTACTGAACTGTTAATATAAAATGTTGGTGGAACTCTTGATTAATGACAGTAATGAGGTGGCTGTTCCCCATATCATTTATAGAAGCTGCGAGAAGCTAGTAAAATGTCCCTAAATCATAAACAAATTCCATCATCAATACATTTCCTTTATTTAGTTCATGCGGCCACTGAGTAGCAGACTAGCAGCTGGTTGTGGGTCTTCTCCTCGCTCTTGGACACTGGACACCACTCCACAACAACAGGAGTTAATTCAATACTTTTTCCTATTTGGAAGAGGTTGAGGCATCACAATGCAGCACCACAGTTTTGTCCACAATGATTTTTGTTTTATGTCCCATGTATTCCCCACCCCATGCACAATATGTTATAATGTAAGGGCATTAAGTCTGAGAACATCTATTAGTGCATGCCACACTGTTTGCAAGCTAAGGATGCATACCTCTACTATCACCACTGGGGCTTTCATCCTACGCTTAACACCCTTAGTCTCTTCCAGGGGCAGGTGAGCCAGTAAAATGCTATTGCATTTCCACCCCCTCCCCAGCTGCCCAAAGAAGTGAGCGACAGTAGGGATAGTGTGGCCCACAGGCATATGTGTACATGCAAGCGTGTGAATGCATCCTCATGCATATGTGTTTCTATGTGTTCTTTGTATTTTACCCATTTTCAGCAGAGACCCAGGGAGAAAAGCTTCAGATGCATATGGTTAACAGAAAGAAAAACTAGACAGCCATAATAAAGTCATAACATTCAAACAGAAATATGAAAACAATACATTAGTTTGTTAAGATGAGAACTTAACAGACATAATAAAGTCATAACATTCATGCACAAAATTTTAAAAAACTACACCAGTTTGTTAGAATAAAAACTCAACAGATATAATAAAATCATAGTGTTCAAGCAAATTATATGGAAAGCTTGATATGCTTGAAGATGCAGCATTATTTACATAATAGATGATTATCATCTTGTCTTTTGGCTTTTTCCGGTTAGGGATCACCACAGCGGAACTTCGGTCTGCTAATGATTGGCAGTGGATTTTTACAGTGCCGAGTTGCCAGCCCAACACCCAACCTTCAAAGATGGCATGCCCATTCACACAAGCACCTACCTGCATGTCTTTAGATGTCACTCAACCATGGGGAGGACATGCAGACTCCACACAGAAGGTGCTCCAGCCAAGAATCGAATGGGAGAACCTCTTGCTGTGAGGCGGCAACGCTAACTGCTGCACCACCGAATAGATGATCATAATGATTATTAATATTCTAGAGGGCATGAAATATGGTAACAGATTATATTGATGAAGGCATAAGATAGCATGAATAGAAAAGGGTGGGTTGTGATAGAGGGGATAGTAGGAATAGATGTGGAAAATGTATGAGTGTAACCTCAGGGGAGTATGTGTAGAGGAAGGGAGGGTAGGTAAGTTAGTAGTTGGGATAGAGAGAGTAGAGGTAGAAAAATGTATAAGAGTACCTCAGCCTGTGCTCATACAGGAGCAAATCCAAGCTTTGTTGAAGTATTCTTTTACAGAGGCTTTGAAAAAGTGCAGGTTATTAGCCATTTTGAAAGTTAAAGGAAGGGAGTTCCATAGTTTTGCCACAGAGCAGGAGTAAAGGCTTAGGCCTGGGGTTTTGTTAGGTTGTAAGAAGATGTTTGTCTTCAGATCTGAGGTGTTTATTTGGGATATAAAAGTTGATTAATGGGCTAAGAGCAGGACAAGCTAGTGGGTTGTGGATGATTTTGTATACCGTCGTAAGTTGTATGTATCGAAGGTGAGCCATCTTAGAGGATGTAGGGCTTTACAGTGATGAGTTAAAGGGGTTTAAAAAAAAAAGAAGTGATTTATACACATAAACAAAGTTTCCTTACATAGCACCAAAAAAGAAAAGTAGATATTAAACATTAGGGTTCAAACTAACTCAATATCCAGGCACCCCCTTCAGGTCCTCCCTACTAATTACACATTACAAACACAACTAGACAGATACCAAAAATAAAGTCACATGCTATGTATCAAGATACACCATTGCTACCATAACAGAAAGTGGGCAAGATCGGTGTAAAAGTAACTTTAAATAACGTGTTCACTGTTTCTTTATAGTATTATATTTGTTTCAGTTTTCACATAGTCAGACTACAGCGTTCTTCACTGAAATAAAAACAAAAGTTGTGTGAGGTACAAGATCAGATAAGGGAAAACAAGCTGCTCATTTTAGACTTTCATGGCTGGCCAGGAAAGTTGATGACCAGTTTGTTTATAATAATTGTCTGATATTGTTACAGAACATACCATAACAATGTCTCTGTGTGAGTGCATGTGCATGTGTGTGTTTATGCATGTGCAACTGTCTGACACGATACTGTGAAAACTAACAGAGCATTTTTTTGTGATTTTGACAAAGAAACTAAATATTGAGAAACTTGCTGCTACTTCAGTAAACTACATCAGAGAGTTCTGCACCTTGCAATATTGTGACATACCGCAACTGTGAATTAGAATGTATTTCTGTTATTCACACTCAAGTTCTCAATTTGATTATTATAATTACATCCCTTGGACTTTCAACAGGGAAGTATAAATGTGTGTGTGTGTGTGTGTGTGTGTGTGTGTGTGTGTGTGTGTGTGTGTGTGTGTGTGTGTGTGTGTGTGTGTGTGTGTGTGTGTGTGTGTGTGTGTGTGTGTGTGTGTGTGTGTGTGTGTGCGTATGCTTGTGTGTCTCTGTGTGCAGAATTATGTATAGCTTTTTTTCTTTCCTCATTCTTTATTTTTTCTTGTTATAATTTTTGATTTTTAAACTGCCTTCTTCACATGCTTCACAACCCAATAAAGTTTGATGTGATGAATAAACACTGACTTTTATAGCCAGGCAGATCTTTAGACTGCAGTTCCATGGTTCAGATACAGGAAGACTAATAACAAATATTCAAACAGCATTGTCAATGTTAAAATCAGGAATTTTAAAGTAAACAATTTAGTGTCTGTCATTCATCAATCATAACACTATAGAATCATTTACATTTGATGGATCCCAAGGAGGCAAATGGAGGAAAAAAAACATTATATCACTGTAAATGCATTCTGAAAGAAAGTAGGCACTAGCCTGAGAAGTCTCCCATTAAATATGGTCCCTAAGGAAAGTACTAAGTTCAGTGAGTGAAATGTGACTGCCCTTTTAACACTAGCAACCATTCTTCCTGAATTGTTTATAATGGGTAAGCAATCATACATGGTTACCACATCAGCAGCAGAGGGCTTTCTATGAGTCACTAGCACCAAAATAGCAAATAGAGTAAAAGGTTATAATCACAGTGAATCAGTAGCATCCTTCTGTAGTCTTCCCTCATCCGACCCATAATAAAATGTAATGCCTGCTTTGGTATGTACTTGTCTGAACATATGACTCAGCCCAAAAGACTGCAGCATTTTCTCACTGTTAGAGTTAAGGAAATTCTTTCTTTGTGCTACACAGACTGTAGTACTAAAATACTTTCTCTACTTTATTTACAACTATCTCTTGATGAGGGGATTGCTACCTTAGCTACAAAGCCTCATCCTCCTACTCATCAACAAAACAAACACCCTAAAAACCCATTCATGGGGACTATACTTCCCCTGCAGCATAAACAGGACCTCCTGGTGAGGTAGATACCTCTCTCAAAGAATCTCTCTTTTATGTAAGAAACTTCCCTTAGATGTGAAGGGAATTAGCACCCTGGCCTTCTTCAAGTGCAGCCTGGATGAATGAGTGGGCAACTATAAATTCACCCCTGGTAGAGACCCTCAAGCACTCCTTTAAAGGGGACAAATGTGATAGTATTTATTCATTTTGTATGGTACTGATGAAATGAAGTCTTGAAGCAAGGCTACAAATGATCTATCTTATCAACAGCCTAGTATGACTCTACGAACCTATGAATATTTAGATGTCCAGTACCCAATAACCCAAACAGCTTTTAAATTAAAACAATAAAAAGTAAAAAAAGCTGAACCAGATGTTTAAATGAACCTTTAAACCACAGTTTGAACACTGTTTTCCTCTTAGTAACAGAACTTCATCAAAAACATGGCAGCCATTTTGTTACAGAACATACCATAAAAGGCTCAAAAGCGCCAAAACTCTAAGCATTTAAAGGTACACACACTCAACAAACTTGCAAACTTGTAAAAGCATTATACATACCAAAAAACATCACTGTAAATACCCTAACATTAAAAACACTAATCAATACATTTAATTAGTATCGAAATGTTAAAATATTGTTATAAATATTAAAAAAATCTAACAAATGTAATCAGATGATACACTGCCAGATAAAGTATTTATACTTTGGTAACTTTGATTTTTACATAGGTGCAATGGAAATAACATCATTAATGCCTGGTAGGTTACAGGTGTTAAGTAACAGTTGCCAGAGCACTTCTCTTTGTTCAAGAGTTACTTCCCAGTCACCCCCTCTATTACTAGGTGTAACTTTTTCAAGAATACTGAATGCAAACATTTGCAAGCCCTTTACTGATTGCATAGCTGTGTTGGCAAATTCTATTCCACAGACATCCTACTGTCTTGCTGACATAAAATGTCGGGCAAGAAGAACAAAAAGCAGTCTATACTACCCCATTAGTAGTACAATTTAATGTATCTTCTCTGAAAGCAATCTGGGGTAGCCAGACTCTGAGAAATAAGTGCTCTCTAAAACATATCTACATTACTTATACTTCCCACAATATTTCATACCCCAATTCTTATTTGATGCATTTTGTATGTCAAGTTTTTTTAATAGCCTTTAAATTATTAATATTCTTCTACACAAATTTTAGCTGCTGCCCCAACTGGCCAAGCAGCCCAAAAGCACCAAATACTGTCTTCCAGTGACATTCAATAACGTTTTTAGAGAAGAAATTTCAGCATTGTATTGAATAACAAAAACATGAGTTGAGTCTGTACTCTTAGTGTTCCTGTTAACAGTCAAATCCTTGGTACAACTCAGTAAGGGACCATATTTTTTCAGTCTAACTTCGAGAATCCATTTTTGAGATTCCCCAACAACTACAAGGGGTACCCATCAAGGAACACATTAAAGAGTTTATCAATCTCTTGTTTAAACACAAAAATCATCTGAAATCAACCTACTGAGTCTAATAAGCTGTCCTTTAACAATATTTCCTTTTTGCCAGCAAGTGCAATGACTGGTACAATGTGAAAAAACATTATTAGCTGAGGAGCAAAGGAGCTAAGGAATGCTGTTAACTTTCCATCTGAGGTGGAAAGGGGGGGGGTTTATCCTGTCATTTGCAATGGAATCAATATCTAGACCAACTGCAACTTCTCCATCTGTATCCTTGCCTTTTCCACCAGTAAATAAATAAATAAATGAAATTTGATGAACAGACATATTCATTAATTAACATACCCCCACATTTCTGGAATAATCTTCCTTTACACATAAGACATAGTGCTATCCTTGCTTTCTTTAAGGTAAACCTTGAGGATTGGATGGGTACCCTTAAATTTGTCCAAGCCCTGATTTGTCTTACCTCCTGGAGGCAGGAGATCCACTATGAGGGTGGGCATTGGCAAAGTGGTTATAGTCTATCAACTGACCCTGCGTTTGGCAAGGTGATTGTAAGACTCCCTAATGAATTGTTGGAAGTCCACTGCACCCCCAAACATATGTACTAAATCCAAGATTGCCATACCTTGGAGAAAAGGGAATATTCCAGGAAATGGCCATCTCAGACTTAGCACATGTAAGTTTATGATTTTGGTTAATTTGGGGCTCACTCTAGCAGGTCCTGAAATTTCAAAAGGTTACCTGATTATAGTCCTTGGACTGACTCTGCCTTCCAAACTCTATAAATCTGTGACTATATAAATCTATGAATGCATCCATCCATTCTTCCACAACTCATTTCTCCCATTTTTGCACACAGAGTCAGGGCGTCACTTCAACAGTGACAATCTAATAGATCCAAGTTTTACACTGCAGGGTGTCTAGCCCTTCCACTGTAGTTTATCAACATCACACACTCACACATATGTCCAATTTAGAGTGCCCAGTCCACCTACTACATGACTTTGGAATGTGACAGGACACTAGAGCATCTAGAGGAAACCCATGATAACACAGGGAAAACATGCAGACTCCACACAGAAGGCACCCCAGCTGAGAATCGAACAAAGAAGCCTCTTGCTGTGAGATGACAACTCTATCCACTGCACCACTGTGCTTGCCTCTATGAATGTCATTGCTAAATGTCTTGCAAATACAAGAGAACAACTGGCATATGTGAGAATGATGCATCAGTGTTGTCTTTTAAGTGACAGTGAAAAGAAATGCCAAATTAGATTAGAGAAGCTTTGTAGGCCTTTGAGGTTTTTCTTGAAGATCCAGGCTATTAGAGATAGATCATAAATCCAAATGCCACAAATAAAGTCAAAACAATAAATACCACAATAGAAGAACCACTGACACAGGACTCAAAGCAGCAGTCACAGCAATTTATTTCCAACTTAGCTCTTCGGCACCAAGCCTTCAATGAGTATAAATTCATACAAACTTCCAACAATATATATATATACATATAAAATTCAATACAATCATTCAATTAAACAATTATTCAATCAAGTAATTAATTAAATAAAATACTAAATCATATATTTCCAATTCACTTCCTTATTTAACCTACAAGGTTCCAAAGTATTATACTTTAAAGTAAAAAGAGTTTCTCTTTTCAACAATTTTTCTTTAATACGTGTAACCTCCCCTAAAGAAACATTCACTTTCTCCAGGATACATACTTGTAAACAATCTGGTTTAGCATTGTGGGCTCTAATAAAATTTTGTCCTAAAGGGCTATCTATTTTATGGTTCTTTATATCCCTTATATGTTCTTGCATACGTATTTTAAAAGCTCTACCTGTTTCGCCTATATAGTATAAGTTACAACTACACCTAAGGGCATAAATTATTTCTTCAGTACCACATGTATAGAAGTCTAAAGGGGTAAATCTTATCCCATTAATTCTTGGAAAAAAATGTCACAACATGCCTACAAACTGAGCACTTATTACAAGGCATAGTACCTATTTTTATATCCTTCACTCCAGAGTGTATAGAAATTACAGGTGGTATAAAACGATTATGTAACACCATATCACCCAAATTTCTGTTTCTTCTATAAGAGATTTGTATCTGATCACTTATTACATATTTCAAATCTTTATCAGTAATTATCATTCTCTAGTATTTTTTAACTTCTCTAACTATGGCTTCAGTCAAGACATTCAAAATTGTGACAAAATAAACTTCTCTATGTCCCCCTTTAGAATTTTCTATCTCATTTTTATTTTCTCTCAGTATTCTTACCCTATTATTTTTATTTCTATTTTTATTTTATTTGCTTCCCCTACTTTTATGACACTATTATATCTTCTCATTATTCCATATCTATTTTCTTTAACCTTATTTTTAGATTCTTCCATTATAGAACTATTATACCCCCTCCTTATAAACATATTTTCTGTTTTCACTAATTCCTCCTCAAAAGTATCATCTAAGCTGCATAATTTAAGTCTTAGAAATTCATCATATGGCAATACCGATAGCAAATGGCTAGGATGGCAACTTGTACCATATAGAAAAACATTATTTTGGCCTAGTGCTCTATGCACTTTAGTTTCCAGGCCATTGATATCAATATCAAGAAATGTAACCTTTTTATCCATTTGTATACCATCAAATTTAAAGCCAAACGTGTTATTATGTAGGTTTTCTATAAAATAATGAGCCTCATCTTTATTTCCCTTACATAAAAATATCAGGTCATCAATAAACCTGAAATAATGGATTATTTGATTCTTATAGAATGGCTAGATATGTATATATGTATATATATATATATATATATATATATATATATATATACTTTCTATAGCATACATAGGGGCAAAAGCTGCCCGCATTGCAGTACCTTGTAGTACTATTGTGGTATTTATTATAGAGATAGATCATATTCTGGCAAGGACTGCAGAATGGTTTTGCCAGTGGCTACCCAGCCTTCAGGAGTAAGGTAATGTGATAGTCTGCTACAACTGTGTGGGGCTGAGTTAAATTTGGATGTAATATTGTTGACATGTGTGGACATGGTCATATTTGCATCCAGCACAGTTCTTAAATATTTGAAGGAAAAAACATGGCTTGGTTCCTGTAAGTGATGGACATTAGGGAAGGTACATTCTAAGATCAACTGTATCATTTTATTATTTTTAGCATTAAGGTTAATTCTTTTTCAGATAACCCTAGGTGGAGGTTGTTAAGAGTGACTTAAAGGTTAAAAGTAACCGATCGACATTTTTTCTAAAGAAAGGAGTTTCTCCCTATGAAAGGCTTCAGAGGGGGCTGTCTTCTCTATGGCTACAGACTTGCATTCTTGTGTTATGTTGCTCTGTGGATTGCTAATGCTACATTCTTTTCCAAAGGTATGAAATGTACAAAGCTATGTTCCATCCATTGTTACATGGATGAGTATGGTACAATAAAAGCAAGTCAATGGCTTTATTGTCTTATGAGCATCAAATTGCAGTGTGCATATTAAATTTTCTGGAATTTGATGTTTGATCTTTTCGATTCCATAGGTATTGCATCTCATCCTTCCAATGTCCAAAGAGACTTTAAATATGGGGACATAGCAATGCTGAGAAATTGTATTCCACACCACAGGAAGAAGAAGCCTTCACAAATGCTTAAAAATTCCTTTAATCCTTGGCAAAAAGAGTATATAAGCGCTTTCATTTTAAACCATAAAACTTCATCAGATACAAATAAAATATAGTCTGCCCTTAATATTTAACATTTGTATACAGTTTCTTCATGCAAACCTCAAGTCTTTTCAAGTAGGAATATGTTTACACCAGTTTTACTACAATTCTTTCTGTTTGATTTATAGAGGGACATGTCTTTTTAAATCAAAATGACTTAACAGGGGTGGGGTGTGCTCACAATGCAACAGAAGGATATTTAAACACAGGCTTGAGTCTCCTTTATTTGTATCTGATGACGTTTTATGGTTTACAACTTTTCAGTTTGGTCTTTTTCCTGCTTTGTCTTTATTCTTGGCCATAGCAATGTTTCCATTGTTGTACCTAAATGGCATATTGTCCATTTTCACAAGATTATTTGGAAAAGAGTACAGTATAAAGGCCTTGCTCCTTTCTGTGGTATATCATATGAGTTTCAGTCATTAGGGAAACAGTTGTTGTGCCTTTCCTTTCTTAATGCAAGAGATGTTTGTGTTTGTTACAGGGAGCTCAAAGTTGTATTCACGTCCATTGCAGCTGCACTTTAACAGTAGTTCATAGTGATGTAACTGCATAGGAATCTGTGAAGGTTTGAGACATGTCAGGTGGAAATAGCAAATTTTTCACTTCTGGTTGTTGGAGCAGAGAGTAAAAGTTGTGAGCTGTAGTTTCTATGGTACAAGAGTTGATTCCTGCAGCTCTTACTTGCTTACTGTGTGACCTTGAGCAAGTCACTGAGCTAGACACTGCTTAGCGGACACTGAGGATTTGGGTTAGATTCCTCAGTGGTTCCATGGACTGCAAGCCTAGTAACTAACTATGAATCTATTCTCATTTCAAGTCAGTATTGGACATGACATCTCTCAGAAATACAGAATTATGAGGCAGCTTGGCTCTGGGGACTTCACTCTCTTTTGGAACACAATTTTGTATTTAAGAGCTATTATGGTCACTTGGTCAACAAGCAGAACCAGGCACATCGCCTTTACTGTAGGATGCTTGCTGGTATTCCTCAAACATCTCTCAGAAAAAGAGAAAACAGTGGAAAGGAACATGCAGTAATTTAAGGTTTTAGCAGGGATATGTATATTCTGCTGCAGTTATTAAAGGCTCTTGCATTCTATTTTTACTTTTCATTGTGATATGAATACCCTTATACTTGTATGTATTGGCATTAAAGAACTGCAGGTGTCTTCACTGACACACTTTCAGTGGGGGGGAGGGTTTTATATATATATATATATATATATATATATATATATATATATATATATATATATACAGGCACCTTAACTGGAATACCATAGTATAGTGAAGGCAGACATTTAATGCTTTGAGTAGCATGATTTTCTTTTGAGAGCATAAGATTCCTCCATTGATACTGCACGTCTATGGAACGTCGAAATTCATTGATGTGTAGCAGTGGATGCTGCATTCTAAGTGTTTTAAGATGTGTAATAATCTTTAATTTGCAGTGGTGAAGAATGCATGAGGCAGAACTGACAGAAGGAAAGTGTTATATTGCATTGCATTTGCAAAATGGAAGAAGGTGATAGTAAGCCTATATAGTCT
The DNA here is from genome assembly GCF_019279795.1 of Protopterus annectens. Taxonomy (NCBI): domain Eukaryota; kingdom Metazoa; phylum Chordata; order Ceratodontiformes; family Protopteridae; genus Protopterus; species Protopterus annectens. The sequence goes on from NC_056737.1 coordinate 238,346,434, forward strand.
GCCCTTAATATTTAACATTTTTACCTCTCATTCATCACTATGTTCTCACTCACTCTTTCTCCACCTGTCCCATGCCTTCTTGAATACCCAAGTGAATTCTTTCTCTACCATACATTCTGTTAGTGCATTCCATGAGCCCACAACCCTTTCTCTGAATTTAGACATGCAGAAAGTAGCCAGTCCCTACAATATGCTGTCATTGGCCCCTCCATCCCCCTCTGTTTTCCTACTCAGGATGACCCATTTACATCTCGTTGGCATTGTTTTGTGTACCAATATTACATATATGTGCCTCTGTCTCTGTCTGTTCTGGTCATGTGTGATAACAGATCCATCTCTTTTTACCCGCTGCTTATATCGCATCACCTTCATCTCATGAATATTTCTAGTAGCCTTCTTCTTATTCCTTCCAAAATCTTGATGGTCTTTTCCTTTATGTCCTCCAGAACTGCAATTAGGACCCAGGATATGGTCTAACCAAGGCTCTGTAGATTAGAAGCATTACTTGTTTGCTTCTGAAATCGTGTCTATATCACTTCAGTGAAGTGACAGTTCAGCGAACAGCATTTCTTCGGAAATGCCATTCATTGAAATACACTCTTGTAGGGGGCTATGCCCCCCACACCCACTGCAAATTATATATACCAACTCCAAGACTGCACTACAGTGGAGAAAGGGCAAATTTCCTAATCTTCACTGTACTGCAATCTCAGTATGAACAGTTAGACAAATGGGATGTTTGATGTAAGTGAACCGAAAATGCCGTTCGTTGACCTGAATTTTCATTCAACCCTGGCATCTTTCACTGAGGATATATGCTAGAATATATACTAGAATTTTCTTTACAGTTGCCATTGCTCCCTCACTCTGTGTCTGTTGGTCCAGTTCAGGAGTAATCATCACCCAGAGATCCTTTTCCTACTCTGTTGCCATTACTGGTGACTTCTGACTTCTAAGGAAAGGAGGTTGCAGGAAGCAACTGAATGGGTAGGTCTAACTGGAATGGTATGGGTCTAAATTGCAACAGGCCAATGCTTCACTACCCAGTCATTATAGCCACCATATTGACCTTTTGCATCTCAGATGTCTGACAGAAAAATAATCACAGTCATGTATTTCAGCTTGCTAGACCCCACTCTGATGGACCTCCTGCATATCCACAAAACAAACAGCACCAGAATTACCAGTTCTAAAAACTTAATCCTTGTCTGTGATGTAAACAGGACTTGTTGGAGAGACAGAAATGTATCCCAGAGACTACCCCATCTATGGAACAAGCTACCCATTCACATGAAGCAGAGTTCCTCCCTAAGCCAATTCAAGTGCAACTTGGACAATTGGATGAGGAACAGGAAATTCATCCCTGGCTTGGCATCTATATCTCTAATGGACACAGGCAACCTGTAAATAGTTCATTTCCCAAATCCCTGCTTACACTTATCAAGTATATCAGATCTTGTCGGAGATTTGGGATGCATGGCTAGGCTTAAAATGGCCCTTGTGGTCATTTGCCTAGTAAACATCTATGAACCTATGAACCTGTACAAAATTAGCTGTGCCAAGCCATCACAATTATTGTTTAAAATAATAGCTGTAATTAGTCATTTTCATCCACAGACTGCCTCAATACTCACTCTTTATAGACACTTTATTGATTGTATACACCTCAAATGTCTGATTGCTATAAAAGCAATGATCACAGTAATGTATTTTAGTTTTTTTTTTTCACTCAAACTCACATTATCCCTACCAAGGTAGACCAACAGCTGTTTAAAAATCCAGCTGGGTAAGTCACTTTCATCCACTGACTGAATGTCTGTATGACTAACAGTTACAACCACTTTACTCAGAAGTCTAACTGTGATCAGATAAATGAATAAATACAAATGTAATGGCTTCAGAAATGAATTTCAGCAGATTAATATCAGATGAATGCAGTGCAACTCACACACACACACACACACGCACACGCACACACACACACACACACACACACACACACACACACACACACACACACACACACACACACACACACACACACACACACACACAAACCCATACACAGTTGTGCTTTCCAATTACATCATGGACAGTGCACAATTTAATATAAAATTATAGTTTTAACTTAAAAATAGTTTCTACCATCTCTCATCCACATGATTCAGGCACCCATTATTTGATGCAGTTTGAGCAAATGGGAAAAGCTGCACCTCTCTGAAATGTTCATAGCTCTCAGAAATGGCTGGAAGAGCTGGGGGCTTATACATAGAGGCTGGGATATTGACTTTTATTTCGTTATAGAGATTCAAACTTATATTTTTGAATTCTCAGTCCTAACATGGAACTGTTGACTATTTTTAGGAAAACACACACACACACACACACACACACACATACACACACACACACACACACACACACACACACACACACACACACACACACAAACAAAAAAAGCTGCTACTTCTTTATTTGAGAGAGCTGCAGGCAAGTGTTCCAGTGCCATGATTCAACCATGTTTGGTATGAATTCCATTCACCCAATCTGATATTTCATGCCAAATTTGTGTTCTAAGTACAGTGCTATGCATTTATTTGTACTGAATCTCAGCTGTCACATTTCTACCAATTTTTTTTGACTTTCAAAATCCTTCTCTAGAATCTTCTGCCATCTTCTACTACCGACCCTGTTTTTGTGTCACCAGCAACAATGCTAATTTTGTTCTGCATTTCCTCAGACATGTCTGAGACAAACACATTGAAGAGTGTTGGACTCAGGACAGCCCCCAGTGGTACTCTGCAAGCTGCTTTCTTAATTCATGATATTCTTATTCTCAGCACATCACTGAATATCCTATTGCACAATGAAGCCATCCAATTCATTACTTTTTGTTCTATCCCCAAACCTTCCAGTTTTGAGCCTCCTGGGTGAGAAAGAGTTATATGCCCTGAAAAACTTCAGGTAGACAACGTCTACTAATAACTGCCCTGTCAATTTCACTTGTAACTGAGTTGTAAAGCTGGAAAAGGTCAAACCAATAAAATGTCCTGTACATGAACCTATGTTTTTTGGTGTCCCAGTGATCATTGTCCTCTCTCATGTTGCTTGGTGTCCCAGAGATTGTTGTCCTCTCTCATGTTGTTGGGTGTCCCGGAGATTGTTGTCTTCTCTCATGTTTTTTTTTTTTTGTGTCCTGGTGATTGCTGTCCTCTCTCATGTTGTTTGGTGTCCCAGGGATTGTTGTCCTTTCTCATGTTTTTTGGTCTCCCGGAGATTGTTGGCCTCTTTCATTGACTTTACATACTGCTGTTGTTACTCTAAGAGGCACGTAGTCATCCCCCCCATTGAAGAGGGACACTGTGCTTCTTGTGTTCTACATCTGTCACTTCTGCACTAGCTAGTGCTTCTCAAAAATCTCTGTCAAAGGACTTCTCAAGAAACTGGACAGATTTCTTTGGACTCTTGGAGGCAGTCATTCTGTTTTGTGCTCCCTAAGGGTGGTCCATTCCATCTGAACCTCCTCCCCCTCTATTCCATTGTTTGCCTACAGTTCTCCTCATTCTGTCAAGCCTTCTACCCTCCTCTTGCTTTTATTTGCAAAGATGGATGCAAACCATTCACCACCTGTCCTTTTGCCCAGATTTCTGTGAGCTCCCTCTTATCATTAGTCATTCTAGCCGGTTTTGTCCCTCTCTCCTTTCATTCTTCTACATAGCCTAAAAAAAGCATTGCTTGCTTTTTGATTTATTTGTTTATTTGCCATTTGTTAAGTGAGTGAGTAGAATTGGTCTGCTGATCATTTTCAGCTATGATCCAAGCTCATAGAAGAGCAGGAATATTGAAGTAGATACAAGTTTAAGTAGAAATATTTTATGAGTAGCTATTACAAAATATTGTACAGAGAAGAGCTAAAGAAGCTTTATTGGAATATAGTTCAGCCAGGTATAGAAATCAGTAACAAGCAAGCATAAATACAAATATTAATGTCACACAAAAGGTTTAACAATAATTATATATTCAATGTAAAAATATTTAAAAACTTAGTGAGCAATTTAAGCAATTATTTCACAGTGTTGGCAAAAGGGTGTATACAGATTAACAACAAAATGTTTATGTATATACAACAGTCCTGCAGAGAATTATGCAGCTTAATACTTAAAATACTCCAAAATAAATAATGATGGTGAGGCAATAAATACAGCAAGCAGAACATTAAAAATTATAATGCAAAGTATAAAACATAAGATCACTTGTACCACAATGCGGAACAAACTGGTTTAATTTAAACAATAAAACACAATAAAATACATGCGATAAAAGCCTAAAACTGCAAAACCACAAGTGCAAAAACACACATGCAAGGTTGATAGTGCGTTTTTGCACTTGTGTTTTTATTGCTTGTATATTTATTGTGTTTTATTGTTTAAACAGTTCATTGCGTATCATGGTTCCAGAGATCTTATTTTTGAATTATACTTAATACTTAAAATACTTACAATTTTTGCTTGATTGAGGGTAGTTAGCTATAGTGTAGTGATCAGAATTATTTGAAGTATGGTTGTGTGTTTACGTTAGTGTTATTACTTCTAGCCAGTATCTCAAAAACACTCACTAACACACTCTTTCAGAAGATGCTCCTTTAATTTTGTATTGAATATGTTAAGTTGATTTTCTAATCTAGTTTTACTAGAATGGTGATTGCAAGTAGACGTGTTGAATTTGCAGAAGTTTTTTTCACCAATGGTTGTCTCATTACAGATGAGTGATGCCTCCAGATGCCTCTGCAGTTACATCCTACTAAAGCCTCTAGACATTAAATATTGCTTGTTCATATTTGCATCAATAATTTCAAAACCATGCTACATACAAAGTATTAAATTATTTCATCTTAAAGCTTGCATAATGGCAAACACAACTGTATTGACAGGTGATCTCCATTTGTGTCCCTTAAGGTCCCCAGTCAGAATCACCACTGGCACTGCTATAGAGTTGAGGGGTCTATATCAGAACATCGAAGTTTTAAAACTTCAAATGTTTTAATATCGACCCCTATTCAGTGAACGCTAAAAATAGCAAAGCTGCAGAACACTGAATTTTTTTCTAGGGAAAGAATTTGGTTGGCCAGTTCTGTGACTTTGCTATTTTCAGCACTGTGGTGGAAAGTTACGGGTCGGGTTCAGGTTAGTGTGCGATTGTGTGGATGTTAGGGTTAGGGGCGGGTTAAGTGAGTTAGGTTTAGGGCGCGGGTTAGGTGAGTGTGCGATAGTGACGGACCTTAGGGTTAGGGTTTGGGCTAAAGTAAGTGGATAGATAGTAGTGTATGTACAGTTTAGTGTAGGGTTAGATGTAGGATTTAAAGTGTATGTATGTGGATTGCTGTTTTTTTGGTGTGCTTGTGTTGTTAGTATGTGTTTCGGAATAGCAAATTTTTTCCATGGGAAAAAATTCACTCTTCTGAATGTTGGTTATTTTGTGGATTAGATATTTTAGGTTCGATGTAATAGCATTCTCTATTTTCATCTTTCGATAGCGTGATATAAACGCGAGTTGAGACCTCAGCTGAGTGTCCAAGCCAATTTCTCCATCACTCTCTCTGTGAAACCTGTGCTTCATGCCCCTGCTTCAACCAGCTGATATGCACACTGTATGAGATTTGATTTTCACACACACACACACACACACACACACACACACACACACACACACACACACACACACACACACACACACACACACACACACACTCACACCTGGGAAAGGCTGGTACAGATTTACTAGCTATGACCCCTTCTGCCCAGACTATAAGGTAGTTACACTGCCACCAAACACTCCAAAGCCAGCTACTCCAAGGCTCTTACAAGGGTACCTAATTATACTGAGTGAAATTAATATTTATACAAATGGTAGTGTTTGGCCAATGTGGTAAGGCTTACAGGAGTTGTCACAGTGTCACCAACTTGATATAAGTACTCTCAAAGTTTAAAATATTTTCTAAAGGACCAGCCACAATAAAACATTTAAATATATTTAATAATAAATAATAAAAGAACATGAAAATACTAAATACCTATTTATAAACACCAGAGTTTCAATCACAGAAAATATTAAAATAACACAGAGGAATAGATTCACAGAGATACAGAATAACAGTATTAATCTTACTATATTTTCCTGACTGATCTAAAGAATTATTATTTTCTGGTTACTTACTAGAGCACAGCAAGATGAAGTAGGTGAAAGATCCTTATTTGTCAGGTTACAAAAACTGAGTGCTCTGAGACTTCAGTCTCACTTAGTATTAAACATCATTTTTAGTGATAGATTACAGAATTACATCACATACATCTGGCCAGATGGCTTCTGCTTCCCATGCTTCCCCCCTTGGTTAGAAGCTGTCAGGATTTAACACATATGTGTCAATGATACACACACAGAGCCTTGCTAAGATCTGCTGCAGCTCCTGGAAATCATAAAACAATTTCAAACACCCACCCTTCCAGAGGAGCAATTAGTTCACCCCATGACAATACAGGTAACTTCCTGGTAATGACTTTTTACCCCTGGCTGTACTGGGAACTGTAAGATACAATTGTTATGGCCTAAACTAGGTAATTTAATTTCAAATGATTTTCAAAGTTTTAGATTAACCTCTTCTCTTCCAGTATCCTCCGTTAAAAGCATATACAGTTGAACAGTTACAATAATGCTTGTATATTTCTTTTTCTGTCCAGTAGGGCACACTGTTGGTACATTTTTAACACAAGCAGTTTTACAAATACATTCTTCAACACAAGCATCTGTACAAATCAGTTTGATATATAAATGACATATAATTCTTTACAACATTCCAGCTAGCTGTGCTGGCATATGCTACACATCCACTGCCCTACTTCTCCTGGCATAGCTGGCAATACCTCACATTGTTACAACTTGTTAAGTAACCCCTATGGTTCCAGAGATATGGACATTTTTTTTAAATAGGAGGACATAATTTGATTCTTTAAAAAGCTTGGGGAGTTCCAGTGAAAGGATAGATTTATTAAAATGTAGCTTTATTACCAAATTACTATCTTGGGAAGCTCTTATGCTACAGTTAGGTACCTTGATTGAGTGGGTCCTTTTTAGTTGTGGACAATACGATTTACAAATTTGAAGATGAGCATAGTAAGTGATAGGATTGCTCTGTTATAGACAGGGAGTCATTAGCAGGTTTCTAATAGATCACAATGGTGTGGTTGGTTATCAGCTAGAAGTACAAACATGGACATTTTTTTGTAATTGCCTTTTGTTTTTCCCCTACGTGGTGTTCTTTGTGTGTTATTGCCTGTATGAATACATAATAGGGGCAGGGTATTTTTCAGTTCTTGTTAATAGTAACATTTTTGGCTAGATATGTATGTGCAAATGGAACAGAAGGTGAAAGATTCTATAGCAGAGTTTTTAGTTGTTTGACAGATTTGGTAATATTTGTTTTAGTATGAGGGGAAAGTGATAGCTCATTCTGCTAACTCCCTTTCAAATTTAACCTTCACTGCCCTTATCATCTTTGTTGCCTGTACCAGCCTCTGTACGTTGTGCCACTTCCGGCTACCATCCCTCCTTTCTGCTTTTCATAAGTCCTGTCTTTTGCCCTGATTGCTAATCTCATATTCTTGTGGAACCTCACTAGCCTTCTTTTTGTCTTAACAGTTAACAAGTCTGCTTCACACCTTTGTCTGTAGCCCTGAGTATTCCATCCCTGATCAATTCCCATAGTTTGTTTAGTACCACCGTTTGATCCCAGTCTCCTTACTGATCTCTTTTATTTATTTTTGTTTTGATTATCAGGTTGTCCAAATGGATGATGGCCTATTTTCAGTGGAGACCCATGGGAAAAAAGCTCATATGCCAGCAGTTATACATAATGGAACATCATACAAAAACAAATATGTAGTACAAAAGCAGAAAATATTCAGTTGTAATTCAAAATAAAATGTGGAACAGCAGGCAACAGTTTGATGCAGCAGACAAACTAAGATAGACTTAAATGCAATAACATATGAGCAATAAATATATGCATCCCATAAATATCTATTAAGTTTTTTAGCTGTCTACCTGGTGGCAGAGAGATATGGAGTTTGAGTGGTTCTAAATGAATGGTTTAATCTAATTAGAACCATAATTCATACTTTTATGATATTGCAAAACTCCCATGACAGTAATTCTGTTTTTTTTTCCATTCAAGGCAAATTATTGAAATAGTAATGCGCTGGCCACTCAGATATTTCAGTAATTATGAAAATATGCCAGAATGTAAGATGCATATTTGCTTAATTAAGCAGCCATCTTAAATTAGCTTTTTTGTGGCTGCCTAATTCTGTCAGCAGCTACAAGTATTAACTTCACCTACCCCTATGTAAGTAAGCATGATGTTATTATGCTGTGACAAGAGTAAAAGGAAAACACAGAGCACATACAATGTAATTATTAATATAAGGAAGAGACAGACATGTGTAGCTACATGTGTTGTATAGGTATGACTCATATTTCGGTATTTGGCCCAAAATTCTGAATTTCTTGCACTGTTCATTGATTTCATGTGGTCTCACTTTTCTTCCTTTCTTTCTACAGAAAAAAAAAATTTCAAAAGCACAGCCCTCAAAACATCCACCAGGAAGCATTGCTGTCCTTCTGATTACAAATGCACTCTATCTGGCCTGTAAAGGTGTGGTGGCTTGGTTGTGACAGAGGGGTACCTGCATTGCTGACCACCCATATTTTATCATCTGTCCCCCCATATAGCTATTTGTCAGCATGTGCAGTTTTTAAATGAGTTCTGCTTCACAGCACCCTCATCCTTTCTTATCTGACAATGGAAAATGTTTGACTGTTGAACTCCATCTTTGAATTTCAGACAAGAAAGTGGTTGAAAGGTCATATTCCTGCTGATCATGTGACAGAAGAATATGCAGTTATTACTTTATCCCCCTTACTCTGACATACGTGAATAAATCCAACCCACTATAGTCTTTTCCGTCTCTCTCACCTTGGATCCAGAAGTGGTGTCTTGATGTTGTCCTTAATTGAACGTCTTCCCAATAGATCTATGAATAACCACAAATGCAGACACCCATTTGCATTGCATTGGCATCTGCATTACATCATTAAATTGCCCTGTTAGTTGGACTCTATTCTCAAAGCCATGTTTGCACATCTTAACTGATCATCTCCTTATACATGCATTATGCAATTATTCCTGCCGTGAAATTGATATGTGCCCTGCTGGTATGTGTACCACTCTGGCATGATTTTTTTTTCACTGCAAGGCTGGTTGAAGGGAAAGTTTCTGCACTAACAAAAATATATTTAGAATGTATTGACAGACAAAATGATTCATCGCCATCTGAGAACAATGAATAACTGGCTGGAGACCACCTATAGTGCATCACTATGCACAATCAAATATTACAATTCACTCCATTTGGTCAAGTCCCTGTGAATGCAGCACAGTGCTATAACAATTACCTCTGGTACTGGATGCATCTTCTGCAAGCATGGCACACCGTGCCTGGTTTATAGGTGACGTATAAATGTCTTGGAAGTTTTCTGAATGATAATGGTTTTTTGACTGCAGCAGTTTGTGAGGTGCAGTATTTTTCTCTGTCTGGCTAGACAAAGAAAATGGTCTGCGTTGGATTGTTTTCACTGTTAGTGTATCAGAGACACTTTTGAATGGGTACAGAAATTAGGCCATTTCCTTCATGATCAGCAATAGAATATAATAGCCACTTTTAATCTCTGTAAGTTTGAGGCCATCTTCCTCATCATCAGTAATGGCCGGGAATGCTGAATGTCTTGCGTTGCTGTAACTCTATCTTCCTCATCATCATCATCACAAGATTGCAGCCACTTTCATGGTGTTGCAGTTGGCATGTCATTCTCATCAATACATTCAGGGTGGAAGATAAAGTCAAGTTAAGTGTCCACCTCCATGGTGTCATTTCCATCCGCATCATCTAATAACATATAAATCTTATTCCCCCATGTAAACATACATATTGGTATTTTAATAAAGCTATAGCCTTGATGAACTCATTTTTTTCAGATCTGGGCATGTTTCAGAGAAAACAAACCAAGTAAATTGAAGATGTCTTAATCACATGGGGCTCTGATCCAGAACATGTGCTGGTTTGTAATTAGACATTCTTTCCTATTCAGCAACCTTATGTCTTCTTTTAACAGCAGCATTTTGTATTTGTTAGAATGTAATAGTATGGAAAACATTAGTAGTGTTTTTCTTCCACTGGCAATGTCTTAGTATTTGTGAGTGTATGATAGTATGGAAGGTATTGGTATTTTTATGGTCTGATACTCTTAACATTTCATGATTGTTTCCACACTGGAGAGCCAAACATATTTAACATCTTTTTAGTTCAGGCATAAATGAATGCAGTTCAGTACAATGAAGCATGAATTCTTATTCTGCATGCTAAGAGAAAGTGAAATATAGATACCATTAGAAGGCAAAAGACATAAGGTATAAAGCCATACGTCTGGTGCACCCATCAAGAAGCTACACATAAGGGACATGTTATACAAGAACAACATCAGAGTGCAGTCACAATCTCATAAGGAAATGCAGAAAAAAAGGTGTTCTGCCTGTAGTTATCATAAAAAATAAATTGAACTAAGTGCTACAATCTGTTAGAAAAGAAAATAAATCTTATAAAAATGTGTTTCACATTCTGGAAAGCAGCTGTAAGCAGACATTATGATACCTGCTTTAGCCTGTTCTGAAATATGTCTGATCCTTGTGTATGCAGTTAGGCAGACAAACTATGCAAAGCAATCCAAAATGTTAAAAAAAAAAAAATCTAAGTGTACATGGACATTGTCCATAACCTCATGACTACATGGTCTTCTATGTGGTGTACTCTTTACTAAATTTTTATCTTTGTGACTGTTTTAACCTTTGGTTTGGGATTTTATTTGGGATAATTTTCAGTCATCCTAATGTTTTGGACATCAGACTTATATTTAAACTTTGTGTTTCAAACGTACAGACAAACAAGCCACTTCAGCGTAACTGATGAGCTCAGAAAAAGGATGAAACATGGAATGCCCATAGGTAGTGGGCTTTGACTTTATTGGCCTGAATGCACTAACAAAGACTTGGAAAAGTAAAAAGTCATGGACATTCAGAAGTCAAGTAGGTGAAACACTTGTATGTCTTTAAAGTGTCACTTGCATATATAAAATGGGCCTCCACAACACAGGTTCAAGGTATTACACATTGAAGACCCTTGGTTTTTGGGGCTTTCTTATAGTGTGTGTGTGTGTGTGTGTGTGTGTGTGTGTGTGTGTGTGTGTGTGTGTGTGTGTGTGTGTGTGTGTGTGTGTGCCTGTATATGTGTGTGTGTGTGTATATACATATATTTGTGTATGTGTATATATATATATATATATATATATATATATATATATATGCATATCTATATATATATATATATATATATATATATATATATATATATATATATATATATATATATATATATATATATATATATATATATATATATGTCTGTATTCCCTAGTATTGGTCAGTTTTATGGAAAATCTACCTCAGTATTGTCAACACAATTTGTAGGTGGTCCACATTTGTGGAAGTATTGACAATCCCAGAGAAAGGGTATATTTCCCAACCCCAGGGATTGTGTGACCTCGCAGTTAGTATATAATTAGCATGTGATGTGAGGGAACAAAAACTGTTTTTTAAGTTTACATGTTCTGAACATTAGCCTGGAACCATGTGCAGTAGTGTGTGTTGATGTTTGTTAGTTCACATAAGTGTGCTGATGTCTATGAGGTCAGCATAGCAGCCATTCTTCAGATGCTATTAGATCTGTGCTCACATGCACACAGACACACACACACACACACACACACACACACACACACACACACACACACACACACACACACACACACACACACACACACACACACACACACACACACACACCCACACACACACGTATGTATATATGCTTCTGTACTGTAGTGCAGGTGACCACTGCTTCACTAGAAGAAAGCAAAGAGATACAGCACTCACACCATGGACATTAGTGGCAAACCAGCAAGTATGTCCCTTCAAATAGCAACATTTATTTATTTATTTATTTTACATTTATTAACTGGGAAAGTCCGATTGGACACACGTCCATTTTCAGCGGAGTCCCAGGGAGAAATGCTCCAATAGCATGTCATAATGAAACATAAACACATTGATCCTTGTAAGAACACTGGTACTTTATACAGGAGCCTGACATGTACAGCGCTGTTGATATAGTAGTAATTGATTTGGTAACTGGAAATGAAGCACAGCCAGCCCTATCTCTATCATGCCAGCAGCTTATATAGCCATATTTGCCAGGCAGGAGGCCATTGTGATGCATTGTCATCCTTTGTCAGGTGAGCTGTTAACCATCCAACTGCTCAGCAGTGAGCTGTTGTCAAAACTACTGCGAGTAAACTTAATATATAGAATTTTTTTAGAATGTGCACACATATCAATAAAACTGATACAAATAGAAACAATTATGTTTTTGTTGAGATCATAGACACCAGCACATATCCTGATATGGGGAATTGTAACCACACCACCTTCACTAACTCTGAGGTTCTGTTATCTCTGAATAAAAAGAACATTTGATCCTGTACTGAACCTAGTATTCTGTTTATTCTGAGGTAGTAAGACCATTGCGTAAATCTGTTTAGATACCAGGGGTGTGAACGCAAGCAAAGAAGGAAAAAGGTATGTTATAAAGGGATAGATTGGAAAGTCTCACTGTACAAGTCCAACTCATCAAAGGTATAGTTTATCGAGCGCTGTTGCAAAGTGCACCTTTAGCCAACATTATTTTAGTATATTAAAAATCCCCACTTCAAAGATCATGCAAGTATGAATTACAGGAATCAGTTGGCATTATGTAGTAATACATATTTCCCTTTCTTCATATTAATATGATTTTGGAATTAGTTGATCAGACTCCTACAAGGGGGGGGGGCTTGCCTCTGTAAAAATAATTACTTAGTTGTTGTCTGTTGTGTGTGTGTGTGTGTGTGTGTGTGTGTGTGTGTGTGTGTGTGTGTGTGTGTGTGTGTGTGTGTGTGTGTGTGTGTGTCTGCCATTTCAGTGGAGTGATGCTTCTGCTTCTTGATGAGGAGGTCATTTTTGATGTCTGTTCATCTTTTTGGCAGATAGTCAAAGGGGCATTTAATGTGCATGATCATTTGATGAGGACACTCCATGTGCAAAACTGGGAAAAAAGAGGTTGTGGATAGATGGGTGGATGGATGGATGGACTGCGGTGGCAGTTTATAGGGAAATGGTTTAGATGTCCTTAATAAGATATTCCAGATCCAGCATAATCTTGACTAAATGAAACTGGAATACTTTTGTATGTTATTTAATTTGTTGTTTTAATGCTATATTACAGTATAACATAACAGAAATATTATATATAAAACATAATTGCACTTAATACTATGTGAAGTTGGAGATTTCACATTGTTCTAGTAATACTAAGATCTTCATTTAATAACAACAGTATGCAAATTATAGTATATAGCTATGTATATGCATCATTCTTAATCATACTGCTAAGTACATTTTGGCAAATTATCGATTGAAAAGTAATATATACTGAATAGGAACAACATAAGAAGAAACAGTTTATGCAAAGCATTAACATCTTCAAAATGTTCTACTCACTGAAATGTAAATTCAAATCTATTTTTTGGGTGAAGTGTTTTCAAAAATGTCAGTAAATAAATTTAAGGTCTGGTATATCATCAATTGAAATTTGACAAACATGAATTATCTATCATTTGCTGGAAATTGTAAATGTGTATAGTCTGAATCTGTTATAAAGGACTTGAGTGTGTAGCTGTAAGTTTTATGCTGGTATATTTTCAATGCCTCCGAGCCAGAGGGTTGCTTCTTTTCACCACAACCAGAACTTGTGGCAACAGGTATGGCGTAATGGAATGTGTGGACAATATATATAGGACTCAGGTTTCATTTGAAAGTTACATTATTTTAATTTTTACTTCCTTACCTGACACTCAGATTCCTAAGGCTTCTGGCATTTTGAAGAATAGCATTTCTGAGTTATCTGTGCCTTTCCTACACTGGCTGGACCCGAACTGTCTACATGAATGGCCAGTGAAGTATCCTACATGAATTTCAACAGTTTGATGTTTACCTCCTTTCTTCCTTTTGCTTCTTACTGGTGTATGCAATATGCAAAAAATATATTGTAGACATATGGCACCTTTGCATTAGTTGTTTGCTAATGTCTTCCTAATTATCCATTTCTCATTTGATGACTCTCACTCACGATGAACAGAACTGTATGTCTGATGAGCATGACCCAACTGTATAAGATCGCTCCTTGTCTCTAGAGTAAAAGGAATAGTACATTATAGAACAAAACTTGCAGAATATACAACTTATAAAAAGTCTTATTCACCGGCATTTTGGGAGCCTCTGATTATAACTGCAAGTTATGAGGAAGTTATTTATGATTGCATCAGTGTTTTTGTGTTTTTCTTCAACTGGCTGAAAACTCTGGGTAGTATTCATAGTAATTATGCAGCTCTGGCACAATTCATAGAGTCCATTTATGCTTATGCATGGTGGCCTCAAAAAACTTATCCAAATGAAACCATAATGAGATAAATTATGTAAACGTTCTTTTGCTAATAAGTCCTATTGCTGCCTGTTTGTGATTCATAGTCTGCTCTGTCTACAAACACATGATAAAAGTCAGAATTGCACCTTTCTTAATTACTTGCAATTGGCAAAGATGCTCTGTCTTGCTGCTAGGATAGCTATTTCTAGTGCAAGCTGCTTCTTTTCACCAAGTGAAAACAGCTTATTCCCAGCCCTGCTTGCCAGCCAAGAAGGTAAAGATATAGACAGAGAATAACTAATTATAGTTTTGATAATCAGGAAATCCTTGATAAGTTTAGAATGGACAGGAATATTGTAAGGGTCTTAGTGAGCATATATGCTCCACAGATGTGGTGTGGCCTTCCTATCCATGTGGATACTACAGAATGTATAGTCCTCACTATACTTGCCTTAGGTACCATCAGCAGACATACTGTGAACCCATTCATTATTTTTCAGGCTTCTGCCTTGAGGATACTTCAGCAGTTTATTGATAATTTCTTGGCAAGTGTTGATCAGTACATTTATTTACTATGTCACAGCAAGATTAAGCTCACACTTCTCAGGCCTTTTGTGAGATGGTGCATTTCCCTGAGGTGCTTAGTGTGATAGATTGCATCCATGTTGCCATTAAGGCCATATCAGATTCACTAGGGGGACCGGTATGGGAACAGGAAGGGCAGCAGAATTCCTCCATGGTAGGATGCCTCATGGTCAACTTTTTGTTAAGTGGAAACTGTAATTTTTGTCATCTAATTAGTTATTCTTAGTAAAATATATTACTTAATACTAAACCATATTCCTTTGTTTTGCCTCTTCCCTTTCTCTCTCTTTTTTTCTGTTTTCAGTTGATGCAGGATATCCACTGGAACCATGGCTTATGGGTCCTGTGAGAAAGCTGATGGGAGCTGCAAAAGATAATTTATATGCAGGCCTATCCCAGACTTGTACTGGTATCAAGAGAGTTGTTTTGTATGTTAAAAGCTGGTTTCATATGTCTGGATGAGTCTGGGATGCCCTTAACTATGACCTAGCTGCTACATGCAGGGCTGTTGCTGCATGTTGCATTCTGCACAAATTGCACAGATGATGTGACCCATGATGCCACTACAACTCTCAGTGCAGGTTCTGTTATGATTAATAATGACCAGTGAGCCTCAGTAGTAAGGAACCCCAAACAGCAAGCTAGTGTTTGTATATGGTTGTGCATGTAATGGTGTGGTCTCTAGTCTACAGCTCTGGACCACATCATTCAGGTTAGTGTTTCCTTTCAAAAAAAATAAAGGATAATTGATACATGCAGTGTTATGTGTGTGTGCTTTGCCGTGTGAAGTTCAGACTACTGTCACAATTCATCAGACATTCCCTTTTATCTTTAACTCATTTATTTTACAGTACACTTAATCACATTACTGTTTATAAAAGTTATTCCTGAATATTTACTAATGCTTGTGTGATGTCCCCGCACTGGGCCAGTAGTCAAGGAACCTGAATCCTTAACACTGACACTGGAGAGGGATGTTCACTTGGAATATAAATGGATATACTCAGTATTTTCAGATGCAGCTCTCTGCACCAAGTAAAACTTCCCTTAAGAGCACACAGGGAACACAGTCAGCCTAGAGTCTGGATAACTTTATATCTGTCACTCTCCAGGCCCCCAGTAAAGCTCCCCAGTAGCACAGCTTCAGAGTTAAGTCTTCAGCCGAGTGCCCAAGATATGTTTTCCACCACTCTCTCTGCGAAACCAGTTCTTCATGCCCCATGCCCAAGTAGCTGACACACACACACTCTTTGCGATTTGATTTTTCACACACATGCGTGCGCGCCCACACACACACACACACACACACACACACACACACACACACACACACACACACACACACACACACACACACACACACACACACACACACACACACACACACACACACACACACACACACACACACACACACAAGGGAATGGCTGGCACAGATTTATCTGCTGTGCCCCCTTCTGCCCAGAGTATAAGGTAGCTATCACTGCCACCAGCGCTCCACAATCAGATACTCTAAGGCCCTTAATAATGGGTGTCCAATTATACTGTCCAATATTAATACTAATACAAATGGTAGTAGTTGATCAAGACAGCTAGGCCTTCAGGAGTGACCCATACAGTGTCTCCAATGAAATATAAATACTCTCAAAGGTTAAGAATCAGCTACAATAAACATTTCAAACATTTTTAATAATAAATAATAAAAGAGCATAAAAATACTAAACATATATTTACAGTAAACCACAGAGTTCAAATCACAGGAAATATTGACAGTAACATTGATGGACAGACTCAGACAAATAAAGAAAAAACAATATTTAAACTAAGCTTCACTATATATTCCTGACTGAATCTAGGAGAATTACTATTCTCTACTTACTTAATAGAGCAAGCATATGATGTGGTGAATGTCCCTTCTTGTTGTCAGGTCCAAGACAGAATACTCAATACTGAGAGATTACTCTCTGTAACATCTAAAATTTCCAAGATGGCTGGCTTAATGACCTCATCTGGTTATCTGAGTCTAGAGTTTTCACAGTATCCCCCTTTGAAGCTCAGACAGGAATTTAGCATAGATGGCAACAATATACATCTAAATGTTTATGGCAGTGCCTGAGGCTTCCCCTTTTTCTACTGAGTTAATGAACAAAGTCTTCTTCCAGACCTACCATTTCTGGTCTTATTCAGCACAGTAGGGTGCCGTGTTTATGGCTTAACAGATAATTTAATTTCAAGGATTAACCAAAACTAACTGGACTGAAGTTAACCACTTCTCTTCCAATGTCTTTTGCTAACATATATACATATATATATATATATATATATATATATATATATATATATATATACAGTCTCACATATATATTCCTTCTCTGTCCAGCAGGACCCACTGTTGATACATTTTTAACACTAGCAACTTTACAAATGCATTTACCATACAGTTTTAATACATTTGTATATCTATATATATATATAATATCTATATTTGAATATCTGCATGTTTTACTTGTTTGATGAAAATATTTAGCCTATGGAATCCAGAATCTTCAGAAATGGGCATTTAATAAAAGTGTCATTTGAGTAGTTGACTGACTTGATTTTGCAAAATCATGTATTACAGTCTCTAAATTTGCATTCATACATGTTCATACCTTAGACAGGAATGGATAATATATCTCATGCTTTTTGTATGATTACACATTGTTTCTCCAGTTTTATCTATAGCATATTAGAAATAATTAATTGTTCTGTATTAATGTACTGTACATAAGATAATTCATTATATTATACACACCATTTTGTGTCCCCAGAAGCTGCAATCGTCATTTATGCAGTGCTGATGAAGCAGTGGCAGCAGTGCTAGTGTTGTTGGCAGGATACATGGGGAATTTATTTTTTCAGGTGTGTTTTATCATCTTAATAATGTGTATTATTTTTATTATCTTCTGTGTAATTATCAGATTTACCATTACTCAACTGAAAATCTTGATAATGGATGGGATTTCTACAGTAGTGCACTGATCTGTAACCGTATTTTGGACATTTTCTGCTAGCAGCCAGTACTTTATATGTTTCATGAGGTAGCTGTGATATGTACTTGCATCCAGCACCCCTTTGTATAGGTGTCCTCTGAGCTTCTGCTGTCATCTAGAAGGTGTTCCTGTGGTTCTGGAGATACTGTTGTTGAGGTGAATGGGTTTTCTCCATGTACATCTTGTAGTGTAATGTCCCCATGTACTTGCCTTTATGATCCAATGTCACTTCCTGCAAAGTCATTTCCATGTTGTAGGGTGTGAGAACCTGCCATTAAACTTGGGGGCTCAGTGCCACTTTCCTCAGGCTGTCTCATAAACATAACTATGTTATCATCATCTTCAGCCATTATGCTGCTGCTATCTTCTAAATTTACTAATACTGAGGTACCTCTCCTTCCTGTTGCTGTCCATGAAAAGAATTAATTGATTACATTACTACTCAAATAGACCCATGGTGGTGGTGCTGCGGTAGCATTGTCACCTCACAGTAAGACGCTGTCCAGTTCGATTCTCAGCTAGAGCGTCTTCTGCGTGGAGACATGTGTGAATGGGCGTACCTTCGTTGAAGGTTGTGCATCAGGGCTGGTAACTCGGCACGTAAAAATCAACTACCAACCATTAGCGGATCGGAGTTCCGCTGTGGCGACCCCTAACCGGGAAAAGCCGAAAGACACAAACAAACATTACTACTCAAATACTGGAATACACTACTGTATGCTGTGTAATGAGGTGTGGAGGTCACTTACCACGCACACTCTAACTGATGTAATTATGTGCAGAAGTGCAGAGTTCACCTGTTAATAGAAAATGTCATGTGTTACATATAATCATTTCATCTTAACAGTCATTTCATAATATATATATATATATATATATATATATATATATATATATATATATATAGATATGTTATGGAGGTCAAACCTTCTTGAGTGCCTGTTGATGCTGCAGATGCAGATAATAGTCTGTGTCCACATCACCACTAATTATGCCTGTACCATTCTCATCTCTTTTGTAGTCATTCCCCAAATAGAGATGAGGTACTTCTCACCAGGTGTTAAAAGAATAAGTGTTTGAGTAGCCCCTACCCCACATACTGCTACTGGCAATTACATTCTGCCTTGCCTTTGCTCTGGCACAACTTACCATATCACTGGCCCTCTTCTTGCACAGTGTTAATGTGCAGCTCCTTCTGCAAACAGCATTTATATCCATATCCTCCTTGTTCCAGGTCTTTGTTTGGGTTCCCCTTTTCCAAAACATGTTTGTCATACATACTAAGGGCTGCCATGAGGATGCAGTTCTCCTCATGGCTAAATTTGTCCTTTCTCTGCCTAGATCTTTGCTGCTGCATCATTAATTTACTGAAAATGACATGCAAAAGTAATATACTGAGGCTTGATCCACTCACCAGCCAAGAAAAACAGCAATGAAAGCATGCCTGCTTTCAACACAAGTAAGTTAATGATCTGAGTTCAAAACTATTTATGTTGACAAAACACCCATATTCATACACATAATGCAAATCAAACTTCACCCAGTTAAAACTGTGTAGTATTAAGCTGTACAGTATCATCAACAAATGCACAATAGTACTGCAAACACTTATTATTACCTTGCAATGTTATGCTGCTGCTATCAGAGTTGAAATCCTTCCTGTAACACTTTTCTGTTTTTATACTGCTATGACTTTTTATTTGTGGCTGACAAATCATGCTGTAAATGCACTACATCAGACTTCACTCACTTAAAACTGTGTACTAATATCCCATATAGCATAACCTACAAATGCAAAAAATGCTGCAAACATTTTTTGCAATGCCATCACTAGTCATTTCCCATATATTTCCAAAACTACTATCATAAATTACCATTCATGAATGACATTCATGCCATAAGAATTAATGTGAATTAAGTGCATCCCACAAGTCACATCAATGAAAACATACATTTATCCTGGTAATAATTGTTCTAAAAATTAAATATGCACTGCTTGGCAATAACTTATAACTATATTGTTACTTTTATCTTACTTGACAAACATTTTGCTTTCCTAAAACACTTGCCACCTAACTGAACTGATCACAAATAAATATGGAGGTATTAAAGTTATTCACATAAAATGAGGCTTACTTATGTGTTTTGTATGCAAATTAAGATGAGTTCAACTTATCTGTGTGAATCACAGTAATGAGTAATGTATGAGTGCATATGTCAACAGATTCTCAAAAATAGATCTTGGGGACTGTGAATGAGCTGTACTAACTGGTGCTGAGCCACGTTGATCATGGAAATGCACAAAAGTGCCTAATATATCTCAAATTTTCCTATGCATTAAAAATGAAAAATAGAGTCAACAACATTTATGTTGCAGAATCCTGATGTCTAAACCATGCTCATCTGGTATACACTGTAACACCTTATTGCCTCATGCCACCCAGTAGTTTACATTATAGCAAAGTGACACCAATGGTAAGGGTTGTTTATAAACTGAAGTGAAAAGAAAAATGCATTAACTGCTGCATGACTTAAAGAGGCATACTTTCAGAAATAAGCAATGCTGGACCTTAATGTCAATTGTGCAAATAAATATTAAACCATTATTTTGCAGAACCAAAAATACATAAAGCAAATGACAAAGTAATTATTTAATAACTGATTTTCATTTACCAAAGTACAAAGATGTATACATATTCCTTTAAAACAAATTCCGTCTATGTGACAATGCAATTTCATAAACCAATCTAGTCAATAATAGCTGCTGCATGTCGAATGACCTTACATGTTAGCTGAGTTTGTTATGTTGATGGCACACCCTGGAAGGTTGGTTCCTACCTTCTAAACCACAGTTCTGTAGTTATATTCCTCACTTTGCTGACAGCACCAGTAAAGGCATGAGGCTGAGCTCCAAGCTGGTTTGAGCTGGAGAAAAAAAAATCATGGTCTTCCTCTTGCAGGACACCTACCTGGACAAAATAGAATGAGCTGACAGAATGGGTAAATCAGATAAGGGAAAGAAGGCCAGATTTCTACAGTAAGTATTCTAACATTTAATTTTTACATCTTATCCCAAATAGGTTATAAAAAATGCTAGATACATATTGCATAAATCCAGCTAACTGCAAGAAGAAAGGTATGTATAAATGCAAATATGTATCTCTATGTGACCAAAAAGGTATAAATAAACAAACATGTCTATAAAAAGAAATGCATCTGTGTACAATTATGGTATGTTTACATGCAGTCTTTCTTATGTATATAAATACAAATGTGTATATATATATATATATATATATATATATATATATATATATATATATATATATATATATATGTGTGTGTATGGGTCTAGGACACATGCTTGATTAGCATATGTCCGAATCACAAAACATCGAACACACATACACGAAAGCGCTTAATATTGAAAAGCGCTTCCTTGTATGTGTAGTTCAAAAAAAATCTATGTTTCAGCACCCCCCAACCCCCCCCACTTTATTATTCTCACTCCGAGATCACACTATAGTGGGGAAAAGGGAATTTTCCGTTGCCCGCTCTGTAGTCCGATCTACGAAAAGGCACACATACACGGAAGCGCTTGTCAATGTTAAAGCTTATGTGTATGTGTCATTGTTTCAATTTTTGATTAGTCTAGAGAATGTTTGATCCGATCCCATATATATATATATATATATATATATATATATATATATTTGTGTGTGTGTAAAAAGCTGTATGTAAGTATACATATATAAAACTGTAAATGTGCAGAAGTATACCCACAAGCACACACACACACACACACACACAAATATATATATATATATATATATATATATATATATATATATATATATATATATATATATATATAAGTACCGATACAGAAACATGTTATTTGCTTTGTTACATAATTTTATATACCATAGTTATTAGCTTATGAATTATTTGTATTATAGGTTGACAGCTTTTAAATAATGGTTTGTGTTTTGTAGGCAACAAACTACTCATTAACAGGCTAATTGTATAAGACAGTCATTTTTTTTTCCAAAATAATAACTGCACACACATGATGGCTAAACTTAGTTAGCCACCACACCCTAGGCAGAGAGGCAGTGGGATGGGATTTAAAGTAGCAACTAAGTGACCAGCACAGATGTTAATGAGAAATGCACTACTCAATTTCTTATTTTCAGATTTAAAAATGTGTTGCCTGCAACAACTTTACACAATAGTACTTAAAAATGCAGACAACGTATGCAAGATGTAGTGTAAAACAGAATTTCAATGGAAATAGAAAGATTGAAGAAACTACCCATCCCCAAACTAACAAGTTGTACACAGACAGCAACATGAAATAGCTTGACGGAAGTCATGATATCCTTCTGTTTAACTTGTGATAAACAAGAAAAATTCCTCAATACAAATAGTTTCAGCACAAGTACATTACAAAATACTGTGCTTTGCTGATTAATAAATGTACTCAGATTCAGTACAAATGAACACAGAAATTCTGTGCTTTAATGATTAAAATATGTAAACACAGAGGTAAACGATTCAGTTTAAGTACTAAAATAAATCCTGTGCTTTGCTGCTTAATAAATGTAAGCATATAAGACAGATTTGGAGCAGTTCTTTTGGAATCTAGTCCATATTTCCTTTCAAGAACACAGACGTTTGAAGTGACTTACTGAAATAAAAACAAAATATCATTCACCAGAGAAATGCATTGAATAAGAACTGATTTGATTTCAATTTATTTGTAAATACAAATCCAGAAGTAGTTCATACGCAAATACAATAAAAAAGTAATGTGTTTCCAGTACACAAGTGCAGCACAATTCATATCAGCAAGATATTTCAAATGTGCTACCATTTGATATATTAACATCATCCTATATCTGTATTATAAGTAGACTGCAAATGTAAAAATCATCACCATTTCTTATCCTTCTTATAATGCTTTAGAACTTTTCTCCTCTGGCCTCCACTGTAAATAGGCAGCTACCCAGTTGGGCTTTCCTGGTAATCAAATGTCAATAAATAAATACATTCTATTGATTGTTCACAGTTCTCTAGTACCATTTCAGAATATATTTTTTGAATAAAGATTTAATTAAAATACGTAAGCACTATTAATAAAGTATGTACTCATGTGTTAACAAATTCTGAGTCAGTTTATTGTCCTCATTTCTTTTTTGCCTCTCTCTACCACCCACCCCTCTTTTTCTTATTTTAATTATGTATTACTTTGTCTTTGCTTTTTTCCTTTCTCTCCAATTTAAGTTCATTTTTCCACAAGTCCAGAAGTCCAAGGAGCAGCCCAACCATGTTCGTCTCAGGGTCAGGTAACATTCACCCTCTGCCTGTCCAGGGATGCCCTCACAGAGTTAGGGTGGTGGTATTAGACCTTCTTTAATCCTCTCTGCTATACCCCATAACCTACTTCCTATCCAAACTTCCCTCTTTTATAAAAAAAAAAAAAGGGGGGAAATGAGAGGGGTCTATCTCTTGCCAATAACACAAACCCCTCTTCTCCCGTCTACTCCAACACTACCAACTAGATTTGTTTTCTGTGTGCCACCCCCCCCCCCATTGTTATGCCTCCCATTTTTTTCATCTTTCCTAACTTCCCCTTTCCTGTCTTTTAGGAAACTAATCAGGATGGTCACATAAGGACACCACTATAGAAAACCCTTTATATATTTTCAAAGTTAATATAAATAGCTGCACTGCACAATGCTTCCCTTAAATATGTGTGAATACTTCTAACATGTTTGTGCATGACCATGTTTGCACACAATACCAGAATGCTTCTGAAATTATGCAAGCATTTACATTTCCGAGTAGTATTTCACCCATACCTAAAGCTTGCCTATACTAACTTTACACATTTAACAAAAGTGGACATTTCTTTACAGAATCATTTGCATTCATGCATTCATCAAAAATAACCTGTGATTAATATATTTGCACGTAGGCATAGCAGTGTTCTTTGCAAATAAGCTCTACAGAAGTGTAACTCTCGGGATTATGAATACCACCCTATTTCCTGGTTTACAGTAGTATGTGGGGAAAGGACAGTAGGGTATAATCAGTGATTGCAAAGTCATCCACAGTGAAATGGTCAGTCTACAGCATAAACCAGTGATTGCCACAATCAGCTGCAAGAAGTGGGCAGAGAAGGCTCTAAGGAAAACACAGGCCAGGCTGAAAACCTGGAAGTTGACTGGAGAGAAAGCACAACAGTTCAAGAATTACTAAGGGCTCTAGGACGTCAAGAAGAGGAGAAAATAGTTGAAGAAGAATGGCAGCACCTCAAAACAGTATGTGTGAGGACTTACAGAACAGATATGTAGCCGAGCCAGGAAAGGAAATAAGGTGCATGAAGAAAGCTGGTGGGGAATGTAGAAGTCCAGGAAGTCATCAAAAGAAAGGAGTGCAGGAAAAAGTGGGAGATAGAAATGGCGAACCAGACTAGGAAGGAATACTGGTTGGCTAACAAAGAGGGTGAGGGAGGAGTTATGATACCAAGGAACAAGGCATCACAGGCACCTTACAAGCTTCTGGAATGTGATTTAGTAGATAACACAAAACAAGTTGCAAGGCAAAAAAACGTTAAAGAAGATGGTTTGACACCAGTAATAACCTGCTCATCAATCCACAGGACATCAAAGACACATATAAGGAGTACTCTCAACAGCTTCTGAATAAAGAAAATCCCACAGAAGCTGTACTGCCCCCAGACAGAGCCTACATTGAGAGAAGAAGAAGAGCCCACCATAGAAGAAGTAAGAACAGCACTAAGGAAAATGAAGTCAGGGAAAGCAGCAGGCTCTGATGAGTTCATAGCACACATGATAAAGGTGTTGGGTGAGATAGGGGAGAAATGTCCCCTGAGGGTACTCAGCAGTATGGAGTGAAAGCATATTCCAGATGACTGGAGAATAAACATTCTAGTGCTAGTGTTGAAGAACAAAGGGGACCTTTCTAGCTGTGGGCAGTACAGAGGTATCAAACTCCTGTTGCACTGCATGAAAGTTCTGTTGAGGGTGACTGATAAACTAATTCACAGAGTAATAGAGAATAAGATACGAGATGAGCAGTTAGGATTCAGATCAGGATGCAGCACAACTGATCTGATGTTTGCAGTGAGACAGATATTTGAGAAGAAGCAGGAAATGCGAAAACAGGCCAACTGTGCATTCGCAGATTTGGAGAAAGCATATGAGAAGGTCCTAAGAAAGCTTATTTGAACAGTCTTGCAGTGGTTCAATGTTCCAGAAACAGTGGCAGAATTAGTGCAAGGACCCAGTCGCTCAAAGACCTATGACTCAAGTGTTAACAGTATTCGATCTCCTAGAGGGGTTACCACTGGGAGTGGGTGTGCATTAGGGTTGAGCTCTGAGCCTGCTGCTGTTCATTCTAGTGATGGACTGCATTAACAAACAGGTCATCGGGGACAGATCAACAAAGCTGTTACATACAGATGGTGCAGCCTTACAGGCAGACTCTGGGCAAGAACTTCAGCAAAGGAGAGTGGAATGGAATGTGAAACTGAAGGCACGCAGGATGAAACTGAGTACAGATAAGACAGTTGTAATGTCAGCAAATGGAGGAAAATTAGAAGAAGCTGAGAACTGGAGGCTGAACTCTCTCAACACAGGACTAGCAAGACCAGACAGGAGGAGAAGGTAACCACACACACAACAAACCCAGTCTCACATAAACCAACCACAACTGCAAACCAAACACATAGTAACACAAAGACATATTCAGAGGCTCTAATAAAAAACTTACCGAAACAACAGAGGCTCCCAAAGCAGACATCCAAGAAAACACCACCTCAAAACTCTGCACAAGCAACACATAGTACACAAAGTCAGTGTGCCAAACAATCACAGCCCTTAAGGTGAAACACCATGCCTGATACACTAGTAATAGGTGACTCTATAGTCAGACACACTGACGTCTCGCTTACCAGGCTGAACAAAGAGAGGGTAATGGTGAGCTGCCTGTCAGGAGCTAGGATCCGCCACATAACACAAGCACTCAGGTCACTCCAAAGCAAGTACAAATATGACTCCGTCATTGTCCATGCTGGCGTGAATGACCTGAGATGTACCTCCTTGGACTACATGAAAAGAGACATAGAGGAGCTCTCTGATTATGTAGCCTAGGCCAGTATGACCCTGACCCTGAGCAGCATCTTGCCCTCACCAAGAATGATGCCACAATACAAAGACAAGATGATCATCTTTAATAATTGGCTCAATTACTGGTGTCATTCTAGGGGGATCTAATATCTGTCTGCTTGGGATGACATGCTGGACAAGCCACGCTGCTTCGCAAGGGACGGCTTGCACCTGTCACCACTGGGCTTCCGGATACTGGCTAAGGCTCTTACCACCCCCATAGTGCCTTTTTTAGGCAAGGCTCAAAAGACAAACCCACCACCTTAGAAAACAATAAAGGAAAAAAACTAAGGGTAATGCTGCTCAACGCCAGAAGTCTAAATCTCAAGATGCAGGCTCTCGAAGCACTCCTCAGTATGGAGAGCATTGATGTCTGTGCAGTAACTGAAACCTGGTTCAAGGCTCCTGAGAACACCCCAACCCTACCAGGTTATACCTCGTATCATGCATTTCTGCCCCAAAACCTGGGCCGAACCACAAAAGGAGGGGGAGTTTCCATATTCATTAAAGACACCCACACCTCCAGGTTAGTGGCAACGCACGAAGCATCGGAGACCATCCATGTGCAACTAACCATAGGCAAAACTGCTATACAACTTGTGGCATGCTACAGACCACCCTCGCAATCTCAGGAACTCCATTCAGCCTTCCTGAAGACACTGGAGGATATGAATGTCTCACCAAATACCATCATACTGGGAGACTTCAACTACCCAAACATAGACTGGGTGCATTACTCAAGCCCCAACACCCTAGCCCAAAGGTTCCTGGAATTCATCAACTCAAATGCGATGGAACAACTAGTCACCTCCCCCACAAGGGGAAATAATATACTTGACCTGATCATCACAAACATGGGGACAAAATGTTCAACACCGGAAGTATACCCCTCACTAGTGAGATCAGACCATAAACTAATAACCCTAGATATTCATATCCCACCTCCATCCCCAGCACAAACGACCACAGTGAGAAACTTCTCAAAAGCTGACTTTACACTCCTTAGGACTGAAATGGTATCCTTCAAGCCCCCTGGGCCAGTGGAAACCACATCCCACACTGCTGAATCCTTCACAAATGCTTTCTACGGGCATCTCCAAGAATGCATGGATCATGCAATCCCAAATAAAACCAAGACCCTTTCCACCAAAGGCAGGCATCCTATCTGGTGGACCTCAGCCATAAACAAACTTTATAACAAGAGAAGGAAGCTACTGCAAGACAGAGCAAAATCCCATAAAGGGAAGGCATCCCTGATCAGCACTAGCAAAAAACTACGTTCACTAATAAAATCATCAAAGGCCAACTTTGAGAGAAAAATCGCTAAGGACACTAAAGATAATCACAAGGCCTTCTTCAGTTATGTTAGAAACCTGGGAGGAAACCCTCAGATATGCACAGAGTTAGTTCATAATGGCAAAAAATACACTGAAACCACAGATATTGCCAGCATACTGGCAGAC
This sequence comes from Protopterus annectens, assembly GCF_019279795.1. Lineage (NCBI taxonomy): Eukaryota > Metazoa > Chordata > Ceratodontiformes > Protopteridae > Protopterus > Protopterus annectens. Next base: position 238,374,390 of record NC_056737.1, read on the forward strand.
AGGTTCAGTGCAAATTTCTCCCCTCCCTCTCCCCCAAAAGATGAAATAAATATCTCAGCTGAATGCAAACTCCCTGAAATCTCAGATGTCCAGGTGAGAGCTGCCCTCAACAAAGCTAAAAATACAGCATCCATAGGACCTGACGATGTCCCAGGTTGCATGCTACATGAACTCCTAGAGGAGCTAAACCCGCACATAAGAACGCTGTTTAATTTTAGCCTTGCTACAGGATACGTCCCTGAACACTGGCGTACAGCTACAGTGGTCCCACTCCACAAAGGTGGCACCTCTACAGACCCTGGAAACTACCGCCCCATAAGCTTGACCAGCCTGGTCTGCAAAGCTATGGAAACAATCATTATGGAACTTATAAACAAAGACATCTGGGACCTACAGACAATTGACCCTACCCAGTTCAGCTTTGTAAAAGGCAGATCATGTCTTTTAAACCTGGTGGACTTTTTTGAAACAGTCACTAGAGCCATCGATGAAGGCAAAGCAGTTCATACAGCCTACCTGGATCTGGCTAAAGCCTTTGACACAATACCCCACTCAGGCATCATAGACAAGCTCAACAGCTTAAATGTAAACCCGTTTGTCACAAGATGGGTTGCAAACTGGCTAAAGGACAGAACCCACAAAGTCAGAATAGCTGGAGCTATGTCAGACTCTAAGCCAGTCACAAGTGGAGTCCCACAGGGCTCTGTCTTGGGACCCCTCTTATTCGGCATTTATTTCTCAGATGTACAGGCAAACATAGGGGGGTTGTGGCTGACAAAGTTCGCAGACAACTGCAAACTAGGCACCATAGTCGACACACCAACTGACACATGCATCCTCCAGAAGGGCCTCACAGAAACAGACGACTGGTGCCAGAGTCATGGCCTTAAACTAAATGCCAAAAAATGTATAGTCATCCCCTTTGGAAAAAACAAAGTACCCACAAATTACCACATAGGTGGTAATCCATTAAGTATGGAAAAATTAATCAGAGATCTGGGGACCCAAGTTGACAGTGACCTCTCATTTGACACCCACGTCGCCAAAGTGGTTAGAAAGACCTTCTACCTTGCCCACCTTATCATAATGGGATTCACATCCAGATCAAAGGATGTCATTGTACCCTTATATTCCTCCCTTATCAGGCCTATGATTGAGTACAATGCCCCATTTGGTATGTATCTCACCCGGCACCTGCAGCAGCTGGAGAGACCCCAAAAGTACCTTACCAAGAGGATCAAGGGTCTCCAGCATATGTCATATGCTGCCAGACTGAAAAAGCTCCAGCTCTATTCAGTAGCATACCACCTGCTCAGAGGTGATCTGTGCCTTACGTCCAAGGCCATGTCCAATTCAGAATTAATGGACATGCTCCACCTCAAAAATACAAATCCATCAGAGCCACGAGAGCTAAAGATCTAAACCTCAGCACAAATATGAATAGGACATGCTGGAGAGACAGATTCATAACCCAGAGGTTTCCTGCACTCTGGAACAGGATACCTATCCCTGTTAGGCAGAGCCCCTCACTGACTCTCTTCAAGAGAAATCTGGACGAATGGATGGGTGATCGTAGGTTTACCCCGGGGGTCATCTCTGTGTCATTGCTAGATAGAGGCACAGTAAACTAAATTTAATTTAAATTGTACACTTTTGTATCATTACATGGGGTGGCGAAAGCCACATACACTTTGGCTAGGCTTATAAATGCGCTAGGGCAGATAGCCTAGTACTATACTATGAAACTACTATGAAACTATGAAACTGAAATAGAAGAGAAAATAGCTTCAAGTATCTAGGAGGGGTGGTTGAAGAGAAAGGAATTCTAAATGAAGAGGTCATAGCTAGAATCAGAGGGGCTGCAGCTGACTGGCACAGAGTTTCAGAGGTACTGTATGACAGAGTTAAGTGGAGGCTTTGAACAACTTTAATGATTGTTTGAAGGTAAGATGATTAGGAATAGATCTTATGGCAAGTGGTAAGGAATCCCAGCTTTTGGCTACACAGTAGAGGCTTTTTCAAGCTTAATTATTAGATTTACAGATTGTTAGGAGTGGTTTGTCTATGGACCTTAATGGTCTATTAGTTAAGTATGAGTGACATCTGAAAATGATGTCTGTACTGGCTGTATGATTGAAAATCAGGCTGTTTGTGAAAGTGAGTTGAAGATTTGTAAGGTGATGAAAGAGCCATTTGAGAGATTTGAGAGCAGCACTGTGATGGATTTTGTGAGTGGCTTTGGTAGCAAATTTGGCAGTTTTATTGCAACAGGATTCTGGGTTTTGTTTAGAGAGGACTGTAACTTGGTAAGCATAGGTGCTCCATATAGGAGGGAGGGTGACAGAAATGTGCTGGTGAGAGTGGTTTTTGAAGATGTAGTTAGGAATTGCTTGTGTCTGTTCAGCATTCCCAGTTCCTGGCATTTTTTTTTTAGTTTTATTTAGTACATGGTAATCAATAGTCATGCTTAACAGATTAGTATGGGGAACTAGGCTGACTTCTTTGTTGTTAAGGGACAGGATTTTGAAACTGGTGTGATTGGGGGTGAATGTCTTGGGAGTGAAAACAAGTAGGTTTTTTGAGGGTTTTGGCATTGGTAAGCCAGCTCTCAATAGAGGAGAATTCTTCCTGAGTAATTAGCTGCAGGTGAGTTATAAATTTATCAGGCCAGATAATTACAACACTCTAATTCCTTCTCCAAACTCTGAAACCTCCAAACATACACTCAATACAATACTCTGAGACTATAATAACCACCTTATCAACTGTGTCCTATCTTCCCTTCATAAAACACTGTAATGCAGCCACCATAAGGCTCAAGGAAGTCAGCATAGCGTATTTGCAAACCATGATGTCCAAAAATAACCAACACTATAGATTTGCAGGTTTAGATGAACTTCCTCCTAAATTCATCAAGCTGAGGTCCCATTCCTAGCCATTCTTGTCTCTGAGCTCATTAAAAGAAGCATTTGTGAAGGTATTATGCCAACAGTCTAGAAAGACATATACAACCTCTACATACGGCATGCATGTTAACTGAGCTTAATAACTTTTGGCCTAGAGTTATTCTAAACGGCACAAACTAGAGAAAATTATTCACCAAAAATTAACCCCCTATATAACAGAATCTCACCTCCTTAGACATTAACAGTATTAGTTCTGCATTTTTTTTTGTTTTGTTTTTTTAGTTTAAACAGCACTACTAACTTCAACAGATTACATCAGTGATACTCTTAACAATTCAAATGATTTTATTGGTAAACTTTCACTGGACATTTTTAAGGCCTTTGATACCATCAGTTAAAAAGATCTAATAAATACACTGGTAGACCTTGACTACAACCTCAAACAATAACATTATTTAAAAGTTATTTAGCAAGTACAGAATTTAAAATTAGATGGGGCAAAAATTGTAAGGGAATAAACTAGAAACTTAGATGTACCACAAGAGCAATACTTTAATGAGACAACCATATTGTGCACAGCCAAAACAACTCTGTAGCAAAAAAGTACTGCAGGAATGGTTCCCCAAACTAGAGAAGTGATTGATAGTCTCATATTTAATATTAAGCACAAATAAAAGTCACATCATGCTTTCCTGAAAAGGAAAGTGAGCCACTAATATGACAGGTTAATTCATGGGTTCCCACCTTAGATTGACTTCCAAGGAATAAATCTGTGACCATACTAATTGTTGTTTGCTGATTAGCTTCTCCAGGAATCTTTCTTTAGTAGGACAATCTTATTTTGCAGAAAAATGATTGCGGGAACAGGTCCATGTGAAATTAGCAGCCTGAATATAGATCTGTGCATCAGATGTCCAAAGATAGCAAGCTATATGGTGGCCTAGAGGTCTCAATTAATCTGTCACAGCTATAAAAGAAAATGGATAAGCTAGTATATTAACAGGTACTGCAAAATAAAGCTGATGGCTTTACAAAGTCGAGACGATATTCAAAATCTGATAGTGACATTTTTGGAATCTGCAGTGATGCTCAGTGCAGCAAAGATACCTGAGGGGAAGGAGTCATTTGGGGACCACAGTGTAGTCATCCACACATTACAACTCAATGTGGATAACCATAAAACTAGAATGAGATGCAGCAATTTAGGATAAGCTGCCTTTTAAGAAGGTGCCAAACTAGTAGACGAAGTTTCATTTCTTCAAATTCACCTTTTAAAATGCTAATTCCGGCAATCCCAGTGACTACTATTGTTCTAGTAGGTCTCTCAAATCACCTGTAGACCATAACTGACCTCCTAGACATAATTTGTAAACTGTTTTATGATCGTGACAAGCTGAGTTTACTAGAGAGAACAAAGGAAGCCAGAGGATTCCTATAATTAAAATAACCTGTCAAGTTATATCAAGAATTGTTTGCAGTCATCATGGCAAGAAGAAAAGTTTTCTTTAGAGTTTGACAGTTATGATTTAAAAATCGATTGCCACATTATTTGAAAAGCCTGCAGCATTAATAATGGCAAATGGACAAAAAAGCAATAAGTAATCCTGATGAAACTCTAACCTTTCTACAGTCTCTATTAAAAGATGTACTTCTGCCAAATCTCACAATGTTGTTAGCAGCTCGGAACACTCCTGCATATACACCAAGTACAGAGAAACTCCAAGTTACTAATGGGATCCAGGAAGTTAATGGCTCTTCCCAGGAGTCCATCAGCTACTGAGACTAAGCCTGAACAACCATCAAAAAGCCAATTTGTTAACCAGCTAAGGAAAGAGATAAGCTGACAGCTGTCCTGCATTGAAATGACTAACTGTTATGAAGCTTTCAGTAATAATAATCACAGTGATAATAATGACACACTCACGATGGGGTCCCATGGATCTGATCTGCCAGCTTTAAAAACAACTTAGATCACTGGTTTGGTGATAAGGTTTATGATCAGGGCTTGTTGGGTACAATGTTTCTTGATGGTCTTTGGAACTAAACCACTGATTTATGAAATATATGAAACTGACATATTAGCAATGCTGGGGCGAAAATACTCTGTGCCCCTTAAATCACCAAATATACCAAAACACTTAAACCTGTAATACACCTTTTTCATAAGCATATGGTTTGTTGCTTATTTTTACATCTGCATCTCCCACACCTGATGCAGGAATAAAGATGTATCAAAAATCATTATTTTCTGTTGCAATTTTATAATGTGGAAAATGTGTCAGTGGAGAAAATACTTTGTTCTGGAAGTAGTGCTAACCTGATTACTCATTGAAGGCTGTTTCATCAGTTAACATTCATCTGTCAAAAAGATAGCCTGTTCACAATATCACTATGTAAAAATACATAGAGTGGCATGAGGGGATTTTATTTATTTATTTTTGTGTTTAGATCAATGTTTTTTTTTTCCCCCAGCTATGACCATTTACACTAAGACTAAATAAATCAAGCACTCCGTGAAAATGCAAAACAAGAAAAAACAAATGTTGCAGAGAGGTCTGCTACAAGAGAAACCACACAGCATGGGACACAGATGGAAGAAGCCAAAATAATGGGACACAGATGGAAGAAACCTAAATAATTATTTAGTTACTTAGGCTATATAGTAAAGTAGAAAATCTACAATAGTATCTTATACAAACAACTACATGAAAGTAAACTCTTACATCATATAAACATCCTGTCCTTAATGACAATGGAATAAAATAAATTCTATAGTTACAGTTGCTAAGGACACCTGAGTAAAACTATGCACTTTATGGATGAGCAGAACAATGTTTTGTGACCGTGTCATAAAAACATTATTCTGATACACATAACCTAATTTGGTTAGAAGCATATCTGTACAGTCCTAAAAGGATATCAAGAAAATGTTTCTCTAATAGATACTTCAGACATCATATTCCTTCTCATTCATGTTCTGAAACTTGTGTGTATGTGTGGCTGTCTTTACATCTCTATAATGCATTATAAAAAAGTTGCTTTTTCAGACATTATTTCAGAAAATACCTCTGCCTTTAGAAAGTGCAATCATTAGAAGTCTTAGGTCTTAGCACAGAAATTATGTTTTTCATTCTTCTATTTCCTAGTTTAGTTGTTAAAATCATAAGCATTCATGTAACCTGAGTGCATCTTTTCAAGTTTTTTACATCCACTTAGTCTAAAAGTCCACTTGGTTGTAGGATTTTCTAACATTTTCAACAATTATATGTTCCCTTTTAGTATTGCTGTTCTATGTACATAAAAGATAATAAAAGTTACTTGGTTTGTACTGATAAATGAGACACTTGCTGGTTCTGTTGTCATTCCTGTAAAGAATATGACTTCCCACAATTTTCTGCCTCCAGCATTCTAGCAAACCCTTTACTCTATGTTACTTTACTGACTGAATTTTTGGATGTCTCTATTCTCCCTTGGCTGTTTCCCTAACTATAGTCCTATTATTTAGCTCCTATTTGTTTCCCTGTATACCACCAGTACAGCATCTGAGACAGGACAAAGTGTTCCACTGTATTACCAAGGCAACTACTCCAAACATGTTCTTTATGTGAACCTTGGAACAACTTTTATGCAAGGAGGGAGCAAAGTTCCTGCACCCTCCATTGTGGGGGTTGACACTTCTTCAAACCCCTAAACTTAAATATACTTATTTCAAGGTGCACAACAGAAAAGGGAATTTTCCATTACTTATGAATATGTTTTTGGCAAAACAGTTTTGCTGAAATGGCATTCAGCAGAATTGTTGTCACTAAAAACATATATTATCCCCCTCCAAAAAAGGATAGTATCCCCAGAATGGTGACACTGCGTTATCAAACAAGAAAATTATCCCACTAGTAAGGCACACAAATGAGGACAACAATAAAAATTTAAGTTTCATTTTAGCACTTTCATCCAGAAGGACTTCTTTAGAATAAAACCATAATGTATATTAAACAATTATATATCAAATTCAAATAAACATCAATTAATTAATCAGCCAATTACTGACTAAACCACTACAATTCAAAATTCTTTAAAGTGACCTAAGATACAAACAACTATAAAAGCATTTTATACATATTGTTTTATACAATCCAGTATATTTATCAGACTACATTTTTAACTGCCATAAGGTTTCTCTCTTTAATAACTGATTTTTATAACAACCACCTCTATAATCTTCAGGAATATGTTCTAAAACAGAGACATATTTTTTAACTCTGTACAAACAGTAGAATGTGTATAAAGTGCATTGTTTATATCATTAACCCAAATCTCATATATATGTTCTTTGATTCTATTGTACAACTTCCTAGTAGTCATTCCTATATAGAAAGCTTTGCAGTGTAAACATATTGCAATTTATAGTAATCCTGTAGAATTACAATCAAAGTACCCATTCATTTTAATACTTCTATCCATATGTACAAGCAAAATAGATGATCCTTCTAATATGTAACTACAAACATTGCAAAAACCACACTAATGCATCCCATGATTTTTCTTTGTACATACAGGTGGTTTCTTAGTATTATCATTCTGCAAATATTGCTTAATTCTTTTAGATTTTTTATATGTAAATCTGGTTGATGCCCATATAACATTGACTAGTTCGGAATTTCCACTTAAAGCCTTCCAATTTTGATTAACGATGTTTTTGATACTATTGCTATCTATTGTCATGTGTAAAGTAAAACTACTACTAAATCATTTGTTGTTAGTGTCAGTATTCTTCTTTGCTGGCATACCCTCTATTAAAATTGGTGGGGGGGGGATTCAAACCTCTTCTGTTTAATGTCATTGGCAGCCGATTATAACGCACCCTGTTCATAACCTCTGTCCTTAAACATATCAACAATAATTTTAATGGCTTCCAAAAAATTTCATGATCAATAGTCAGCCAAGAGACTCTTATCATCTGGTCCCTAGGTATATCCCTTTTCATATGCATTGGGTGTGCACTTAAATAGTGCAGATAATTACTTGAAAAGCATGATTTTCTGAAAATTTGACTAGAAAATTTCTTCAAACCATCATCCCAACTGATAGTAACATCTAGAAAGGATACACTAAAACTGGGTTTTTGTAACCACTTACCCCAAAAACTATACTCATCTTAATGACATATTTCTTTTTATACATCTAGAAATAGTTATGCTATACTCCTGATTATTGATACTATATAACATTGTATTGCTACTTAATGCCTTGTAATAATCCTGTAACATTGCTGTTTAATGCTAATTTATAATGAAAATTGTATAATATGTTGGAGCTTTTCTCCCCAGGCCTCCGCTGAAAAAGGGCTCTTCAGCTCGGTCGGACAATCCTGGTCAACAAATGTAAATAAATAAATAAATAATACATTGATACCTACATCAGCTATAGTAAATGACAAAAAAATCACACTGTCATTAATTTCTTGGATTAACTTATGTATTTCATCTGTAGTAGCATCTATAATAAAAAAACAAATCATCTACAAACCTCTTATACAATTTGACATGTGCAGAGAGAAAATGAATCTGTCTTAATACCTGTGTTTCCCTCCAGCCCATAATGATGTTAGCAAAGAAGGGGGCTACTATTGCCCTTATGGCAACACCTTTCTTTTGTTGATATTATTTACCATTAAAGGTTAAAAAGTTGTTCTCCAACATGACTTCCATTAATTCACAACTAGTACTAATGGTGTCACCCAAAAACTTACTAAACTTAGTCAAAAATAGTCTCAGAAATTCTATTCTTTTTAAAATAGGAATACTAGTATACAGAGACAAGCTTAAATCTAATAAAGCATGTCTTTCCTGTTTGAACAAATTGAAAAAAAAACTATTATTGGTCCTATTATTAGCCATATGTAAAATGTCCTGTTCATATGTCATAGAATACAGAAATAGTGTTTTGCAATGCAGGATGTTCATACTGCAGAGCTTTCTATATAGGAATGACTACTAGGAAGTTCTACAATAGAATTAAAGAACATCTATATGCGATTAGGGTTAAGGATACAAACAATGCACTTTATAGGCATTTCACTATTTGTACATCTTTTAAAAAAACAATCTGATGTTGTTAATCTTCGTTTATTCCTTACGTATGGGATCCGGTCCCAACCTCGGAACCAAGCCGGCCTTTTTTCAAGCTCACGTCAGCCACAAACCTCTCGAGCTAAGATTTTATCCATCATGCCCTTCTCCCTGTTACCTAAGATTTAGTTTGCCGCATTGCTCTTCAGCCATGTCCAGTCATTCCTCTCCAGCTAAGTGTATTTTTTAGATAATTTTTCAGTATTTTCTTAAAGATTTGTTAATTCTTTGACTTTATTAAGTCATTTTTTTCTTATTCTCTACTTTTTGTACCTTTGTGGTATCTCTACTACCAATGTTGGTAGTCTTTTCTTACTACTAGTGTATAGGTGGCTAAAGTATCTATTTTTAATTTTATTTTTTGTGTGGATATAATGTCTGAGAAGAAAGGGACTACAGTTTTTTAAGAGGTGTTCTGAGTGTGGACACAAACTGCCTCACTCTGACACACATGACTTGTGTGTTTATTGTCTGGGTGTGCTTCATCTCACATTGACGCCACCCTGTCAGATTTGTAAAGAGCTTTCTGCCAGGACCTTGAATGAACTTAAAAATAAACTAGGACTAAAGGGCCTCCTTAAGACCACTTTCTGTGAAGCTATTTCTGGGTCACAAGATTTTTCTCCTACTTCCAGTCAACTTAAAAGGTCTAAGTCCCTTCCATTGTCTTCCTCTGGAGACCCTAAAGAAGTGAGACATAAAAAGGCTAAATTGTCAGAGTCATCGGTGCCTGTTGCTTCGGCTCCATCTCACTTGACTCTGTCTCCGATTATGTCTGCTGGTCTTTCTACACCATTGTTTTCAGTGCAGACATCATCCTTCTTGGTACCGACTAGTTTGGTGCAGACTTCCCTGGCACCGATGGATATATCGGCGCAGTCATCTTTGGCACAGACAGAAGTCTCGGCACAAACGTCTTCGGCACCTACAGTTTGCTAGGCGCAGATGCCTTTGGCGCCTACAGTTTTCTTGGCACAGATGCCTTTGGCCCAGACAGTTTTCTCGGCGCAGACCCCCTCGGCACTGACAATTTTCTTGGCGCAGACCCCCTTGGCACCGACAGTTTTCTCGGCACAGACCCCTTCGGCACCAACAATTACTTTGGTGCAGGCTTTTTCAGCATTGATGGCTTCGGTGCAGGCAATCCCCTTTTTGACATTACCTATACAGACATCCTTTGTCAGTGGTCACGCTAGCCTTTTTTTTTTTTTGGACAGACCCGAATCACCCTTAGGGTTTTTAATGAGGTCTACCAGAAGCCTTTCTGAAGATGATGTGGTACATCTTATAGACCAGCTGCTTTTGGCTAGAGGAATACCTGCCCCTCCAAAAGTGCCTCTCCCCTCTGGAGTTGATCACCCTTCACTACAGACTCCTACCTATTCTCCTTTGACCTCTGTGGAGACGCCGAAGCATCCCTCCTTGGGTGGACCGACCCTACAATCCTTGGGAAGGACATTGGCCGTTGCTTCTTGGCTGCCTCTGTTGGGGACTACTACTTCCTCAGAGCCTCAGCTGTCTCAAATCACAACCCCACACATCAGGCACAATATTCTTAGGCCTCCCCCTCCAGGAAACTCCATCTTTACAGTCTTCCCCAGAGTATCCCACTGAGGAAGCTCGCCACAAGACTACATGTAAAAGGAAACACATGGACTCCACAGAAGAGTCATTGACCGAAGACACAGACTACGATGATGGGGAGGTGACCCCATGTTCACCTTCTGACAAGGTGACATCCTCGAAATTTTAAAACAAAGAGGTGAATAGAAATCCTCTAACCCTTCCTCAGAGGAGTCTGTGTTCCTGCAGGCTTTTTGCACCCGACCCCCGACCTCCTGGATTATCCCACCTGCCGATGATCTCGTCAAGTTCATTGTGCAGCATGTGTGGAAGGCACTGGACTCTGTGGAAGCCATACCTCTTAGGCTGGACAAAATCCTTTCTCCCCCAGAAGAGTGCCCCCATTGGTCGAAAGTTCTCCCTGTAGATGCCGTGGTAGTGGCAGCCACTACAAAAAATAAACTGGCAGAGGAGAGCCAGACTGTTCACCTGCCAAATAAGGAATCCTGAGTGGTGGATAGATTAGGGAAATGAGTCTTTGCATCAATGACCTTTGCTGTTAGGTCCTTGAACTACCTGGCACATTTCACAAAGCTACAGAGAGACTTGATCTCCGAACTCTCTGAGACCCTGGCCGGAGCAGTTTCTGATGAGGTCCGTGACAAAGTGGCCTCTCAGTTAGCAACCCTAGAATCTGTTTCCAATTCCTCAATGCGTTTGATATCCCATGCTACTGAGGGAGCGGCAAGAGCTGCGGGTGCAAGCATAGTCATTAGACACCACTGGATGCGCATTTGTGATTTTGCGGTCCCCTTCAAGGCTTCCTTCCTTAATGCCCCTATTGACACCACTATTTTGTTTGCGTCCAAGGTAAAAGATACATTGACCAGATGTGAACAGGACGGTAAGGCTTTATCTGCCATGGGTGTCCATTTATCTTCTCCTCAGCGGTTCTATTCTAGGAGTCAGAAGAGTGGGAAAATGTGGCACAAAAAGTCCCAGGGTCCTTTCCATGACACTCAGGCTGAGTTTTCCCCCAGAGGCAGAGGGAGGAACTCAAATGGAAGACGCCCCTTTCAGGGCAGGGGAGGTTCATGAAACCGGGGCTCCAGAGGATCCTTCTCTGGGCAGCCCTATCAGCGCTCCTAGGGAGCAACCCAATTGCTTTCCTCTGGAAGCTGTCGGGGTCATTTTTCCTTGTACCCTTCTGCCTGGCAAACCATAACCACAGATGCTTGGGTACAAAGGATCATCACCAGAGGATACCATATTCCATTATTATCCACTCCCACCTTACCCAAAAGCTTACCCAATGTGCCACTCAGTCAAAGGGAGGCTGCAGCTATAGAGATTTCAAAGCTGCTTCAAAAAAGAGTCATACGAATGGTCCCCCCATACTAGACAGTATCTGGCTTCTACTCAAGATTCTTTTTGGTGCCAAAAAAGACCGGGGACTGGAGACCAATTCTGGATCCCAGTGCCCTAAACAAATTCGTAAAGACAGAAAAATTCCGAATGGTCATAGTTCAGTCTATTCTTCCACTTTTGGAAAAAGATGATTGGATGTGCTCCATAGATCTTCAAGACGCGTACTACCACATAAAGGTGGAAAGGTGCTCAAGAAGATATCTTTGTTTCCCAGTGGGAGCCAGTAATTACCAGTTCTGAGTACTGCCCTTCGGACTCTCTACAGCCCCCAGAGTGTTCACAAAGTGCATGGCAGTACTCACAGCTCATCTGCGGCTTCAAGGGTTCCAGGTGATTCCTTACCTAGACGACTGGCTCATTACTACCCCAATAAGACGTCTACTGGTAAAGGCTTTGACTTACACTCTTGGTACTGCCCAGCAGCTTGAAATATTTGTAAACTGGAAGAAGTCATACCTTACTCCAAGTCAGTCATTAGAGTACATTGGAATGATTCTGGACACAATGACTTGTACAGTCTCCCTACCAGATCACAGAATTCAGAGGATCAAGCAACAGGTTCAGGCAATACTGTCATAAAATCTAGCCTCAGCTTGATCCATTCTTCAACTGCTGGGATCAATGGCAGCTTCCATCCCCATAGTTCCTTTAGCAAGGCTACACATGAAACTACTTCAATGGTTGCTTCTTTATTCAGTGGTACCCATTCCAGCAACCCTTATCTTTTTCAATTCGAATAACCAAAATTTGCAAACAGGACTTGCTCTGGTGGATGTCAAACAACCCTCACCAGTGGTCTTGCCCCTTCAACCCTCATCAGCCCAATGTCACAGTGACCATGGATGCCTCCCTGATGGGGTGGTGGGGATGGTTTCAGGGAAGGACAGTCCATGGCACTTGGTCACAGATGGAGGCCCATCTGCATATCAATGTCCTAGAACTGAGGGTGGTGCTACTAGAGTTACAAGCATTCCAGTTATTCCTTCCATCAGGGACTATTGCAATTCACTCAGAAAACATGGCAGTAGTCTGGTACATCAACAAACAAGGGGGAAGCAGTTCATACCAACTCTGTCGAGAGGCCATGTGAATTTGGCAATGGGCAATAGCCTCCAAACGTTTTCTGATAGCAATGCACATCCTTGGGAACTCCAATGTGATAGTGGACAAATTGAGCAGATGCATTCTACAGCCTCACAAGTGGTCTCCCAATCCCCTTGTGGCAGCAAAGATTTTTGACTGCTGGGGCCAACCTTGCTGTGATCTATTTGCATCCCTGTTCAATCAGAAGTGCAGCAACTACTTTGCCCTGATCCCCCCTCGGGGACACTTACTGAGAGATGCTCTAGTCCATGATAGGCCCTCAGGTCTACTATATGCCTATCCTCCAATACCCCTTATTCCTCTGTTCCTCAAGAAAGCACGTCGGTTGAAGAGCAAAGTGATCCTCATTGTCCCATATTGACCTCGATAAGTTTGGTTTCCATTCCTGTGGCCTCATTTGTTAGATCGACCATGGATTCTCAATCCAGCTCCAGAGCTGATCTCTCACCCACAGAACCTGGTAAATCCAAACCTATTCAGCCTGAAACTGACAGCTTGGTTTCTCCACTTCCAATGATTGTTAGGCAGCATGACCTATCTTCCCCTGTGCGTAACATTCTAATTGCTTTTCATAGATCATCCACCAAACTACTCTACCGAAGCAAATGAAAGAAGTTTTTTCTCTGGTTACAAGATAAACAAATGGACCCTTTTTCAGCCCCTGTTCCTATTGTACTAGAATATCTTTCAGACCTTTTTAAAACGGGGGTAGCAGCCTCCACAGTTCGTGTTCATTTGGCTGCAATTTCTAATTTTCATAATGGCTTTCAGGGCTCTTCCTTAATGTCACACAGACTTTGTAAGACCTTCCTGAAGGATGTAGCTCAACTAAAACCTCCATTCAGAAAACTGTTCAACCTTTGGACCTGACCTTAGTCCTTCAAGAGTTAACAAATTCTCCTTTTGAACCTGCATCTACCTATGACCTAAAGTATTTATCATGGAAAACATTATTCTTAGTTGCTATTACCTCTGCCAGACGTATTTCTGAATTACAAGCCTTGCCTATCAAGCCGCCCTACCTCATTTTTCACAAGGACAGAGTTTCATTAAGGACCAATCTGACCTTCTTGCCTAAAGTCATTTCTGATTTATCTATCAATCAGACTATTGATTTGCCAGTGTTCTTCCCTAATTATTTTAACAGAGGGGAATACTGCCTGCATACCTTGGATGTACATAGAAAAAATTCTTTTTACCTAGACAGGACTAAATCTAATAGAAAATCTGACCAGCTGTTTTTAGCTTTTTCTGATTCCAGATTGGGTTGGCCAGTTTCTAAAGTTACTTTAGCCACTTGGTTGAGAAATTGTATTTCTTTCATTTATAGCAAGAATGGTATCCCTTTACCGGGCAGAGTAAAGGCCCACTCCATAAGATCAGTGTCAACTTCGGCAGCCTTCCATGCTAGAACATCTTAGAATGACATTTGTGCAGCTGCAACCTGGGCTAGGCCTCATACCTTCATTGCTCATTACAAATTAGACTTGGCCTCCAGAGGCAGAGCTTCCTTTGGCCCTATGGTGTTCTGGAATGTCCTTCCATAATGCCGCCCAGGGAACGAGGTAGCTGGGGACTCTGTCCCATACGTTAGGAATAAACGAAGATTAACAACATCAGATAAAGAAGTTATGTCTTACCATAATGTTCCATCTGTGTTGTTTCATCTTCGTTTATTCATTACGGTTCACTCGCCTTCCCCCTCCGAAGGTTTCTGGTGGATCTCATTTGTCCTTCTTTCCAGTTGTTAGGTCACGTCTGACCAGAGGTAGCCTTGGCTTCAAATTTCCAACTTGCAAACTAGATCTGAGGTAACAGGGAGAAGGGCATGATGGGTAAAATCTTAGCTCGAGAGGTTTGTGGCTGACGCGAGCTTGAAAAAAGGCCAGCTCAGTTCCGAGGTCAGGACCGGATCCCATACATAATGAATAAACGAAGATGAAACAACACAGATGGAACGTTATGGTAAGACATAACTTCTTTATTTCTCTGTTTTAGAACATGTTCCTGAAGGTTATAGAGGTGGTTGTTATAAAAATCAGTTATTAAAGAGAGAATCATTATGGCAATTAAAAATACATTCTATTAAATGTAATGGATTGAATGAAACAATATGCATAAAATGTTTTTTATAGTTGTTTGCATGCTAGATCACTTCAAAGAATTTTGAATTTTAGTGGTTTAGTCAATAATTGGCTGATTAATTAATTGATGTTTATTTGAATTTGATATATAATTGTTTAATATAGATTATGTTTTTATTCTGAAGAAGTCCTTCTGGACGAAAGCGCTAAAAATAAAAACATTGAATTTTTATTGTTGTCCTCATTTGTGTGCTTTACCAGTGGATGATTTTCTTGTTTGTTTGTTATTCATTCGTTTTGGTTTTATTTTGGTGACACCATGTCACTATTGAATGCACTTTGCATGGAATGCATGCCAGGCAAAGGTGAAACTTCATGGACAATGTAGGGAGTTGGAAAACATTATTTCTAATGACATGTATGCAATATTGTATAAAATATATGCTTCTAATTACTCATTGGACGTCTAATGAATACACAAAGGCAAAAGAAGAGAAATACCACACCTTCATACTAGATTATTCATTCCAGACAGCCCAGTAGCTGCCTGTGATACCACTCTGCAAATGAAACATCATAACTTTGAGTTCCCATGCAGGGGGAACCCTGTTTAAGGCTTGAATTGTGATTTTTTTTTTTAATTCCCTCATATCCAAAAATCAGGAACATTACTTATTAACTATGTTACTGTATTGCATTTACCAGCAGTTGCTATTACAGTGAGCAGATATTGGCACCAGGAGACCTAGCAATGTACTCATTGTTGTATGTAGGTGGTGTAAGCTGCTTCAGGAATAAAAAACTAAAGTCACTCTAAGTTGTTGTTAGCAGTCTTTGATGGTGACAAGCTACAGCAGCATGACATTATCAAAATAGTACTCACAGCAAATAGAATGGGGTCTATTCTGCAGTCAACATTGGGCAGGCTTAAGTGTATTGTGTCCAAGCAAGCAGTACATGTGACTTGTAATATACCTCAGTATCTCCTTCTTGTGGTCAAAGGTTAGCACTTTGTTTAACTATCATAAGTATGACACACATGTCTGTGAGTCCTTGAATAAACTTACATTCGATCAAAAAAATAGCACATTTTAAAACTCACTGTAACAGCTTTAAACACTTTTATAGGGGGCAGTCGGTACACCCTGATGTGGGGGAAATGCACCTCATAAATACTTTCTACATATGTATACTACTTCAGAGATTACTGGATGTACTGCAAAATCAAACACACACATATATATATATATATATATATATATATATATATATATATATATATATGACACACACACACACACACACACACACACATGCATGCACACGTATATATCTAGGCTTCTGTGCCATTTGACTGAAAAAACAAAACTCAAACATAAAATTTCTTAAGAGTCAAAATCTTGAAAATGGAACTTGCCCTTTCTCCACTGTTGTGTGATCCCAAAGTCGGTATAAATAATTAGCAGGAGTGCGCCCCAACATGGGGCGCAGAGGGGATTACCCCCTGCATTAATTAATTTTTCGACATTCTTTGTTTCAATGTTTTTTTTGAACAAACAAAATAGAACTATATATATATATATATATATATATATATATATATACATACATATATATACATATATATATATATATATATATATATATATATATGTGTGTGTGTGTGTGTGTGTGTGTGTGTGTGTGTGTGTATAAATTCTTATCATTCCTTTGATGAGTCAAAGTGAGACCTAGATCTGAATTATTGAATTATCATGTTGCAAATGTTAATCATTCTCCATTAAATAATAATTCTGATCAGCAGTTACATGTTGTTTCTAATTGCCACTTCTCCTTTTATTTCAACTCATTCAACCTCTGCATCAATACGCCTCCAGAAAGGTGCCCCAAAAGGATCTATTCTGGCACCTCTATTTTCTATCAACATTAACAAACTTACTTATGACTTACCCCGTCTTCCTCTCCTTCTTTATGCCGATGACATGGTCAAATTCCACTCCAATCATTCTGTTTTGTCCCTTGAACTCAAACTTTGGGCTGATTTTCATGCCCTTATTCAATGGGTCAATGATAAACAATTACTACTAAACTCCTCTAAAACAAAAACAATGCTTTTTGGCACTAGGCAAAAACTCACTTTGTCTCCAGACCACTGAAAATCCTTGATCATTTTAATAACACTGTTGAAAATGTCACTTCATTTAAATACATAGGGATATGGTTTATTACCATCCTAAATTTCCAATGCCACCTGGACTACACACAGAAAGAAATCAATTCTCTCCTATTCTGGCTAATAGGATTTCCCCTTTTTGATCCAGACCCTGTAGAAATGGTATAGCTAAAGTTGATCTTACTGGCTCAGCTAGAATACTGTTTTCTGTTAATTGCTGTATCTTTTACAAGAAATGTATCCAACATTCAGAACATTTCAGATGCCATTTGCAGATTCACCACTCTCTCCCCCAAGAAATAAACACCACTGCAAAACCATGGAAAAAGCAAACTGGCTACCTGTGAAACAATGTACTGACTTTCTTCTTGCTCCTCTTCTATTCAAAATTATCAAGGATGACACATTCCTTCCACCAGCTTCCAGATTAAACCAACATAAAACCCTAGACATTCCTTAACCATATCCTCTCATCCAAACCCCCCAAACTAGGCTTCACTGCACAGACCATGCGTTCTCATTCCTTGGTCCCAAACTGTGAGAATCTCTCCCTTCCTTTCTTAAAGATCATTCTTCTTACCCCATTATCCATTCACAAATAAAAGCACATTTTAAGACTCTAGGAAATGCAACTGCTATCTCTCATCATATAACTTAAGCTCTTTGTTCCCTTCTTCCATCTACATGCCTTGTTTTGACATTATTTGCGATTGTGATTCTTTCAGAATGCCAACTATGATTTCCACTCTATAAATAATGCATGTACATATTGTGTTTTTGCAGTTACTCTGTATATAATGTCATTTATATTTTGCCTTTATTCTCTCAAGCTATGATATTCACTCTCTATATAATATCTGTATATATTGCATTTTTTCATTCACTCTGTATATAATGTCATGTGATTATTGTATTTTACCTGGACTGAGATTGAAATGGATCCAATGGGATCAGTACTCTACCCTGTTAAGAATTTGAAAATACCTAAATAAATAAATAAATAAAGAAAGAATGTTAAGTCAGCCATTAATTGATTTTGACTTGCTTTAAGAGCTGATAGATTTCTTAGTACTGTGGTTCTTGAATATTGTTGTTTTTCAAATTGTAGAGGTAGACCTACAGATCTATTGGCAATCTGCTGGCAACTTGCAAAAATCCATTTCAGGTAAAAACAAGGTAAATTTGTGGCAACAAACCCATTAGGTGTTTGCCATGTGGTAATTGTGTGTTTCCTCTTATATTAGTAAGACATTTTTTTCATCAAAAAATATTTATAAAGTATTTGATATTCATGAGCTTATCACATGTAATACAGGGTGGGTAATTTATCATTCCACATGTGTATGTGGAGCATTTTATGTTGGGAAAACTTCAAGATTTTTTAAATAAAGGCTTTCTTTATAGGTTAGTGGCATCAGGTATTCAGGAAATAGAAGTGTCTTATTTAGGCACAAAATCCAACAACCAAGTGCACTTTTTTTCATTTACAGGAATTGATAAAGTTGTGTCATCATCCCCTAATACATTTGATAAACAGAAGATTTTGGATAAAAAATAGAAACAATGGATATCAAAACTTGTATGTTGGAGTTAAAGAATCATTGATTCCTTTTTGTTAATATCTATATATATATATATATATATATATATATATATATATATATATATATATATATATATATCTACTGGTAAGTTTCTGTACATGATTTATTTTTTACACATTTTCGGCAATTTTATTAAATCACCACAACATAGCACTGTATGCATTTTGTTAAATGTTATATATATCATATAGTTGTTATTGATATTTATGTGTATTGTTTGTTTATACACAAAATATTAATGTTTTGGAATATTGTGGATGTATATTATTCGTAGTAATCTTTTGGTTCAATGATTTGAATTTTCTCAGCTTCTAGGCTTTAAATTTTGACATAATTGTTAAATGTTTATGCACTGAAGAGGCTTTGTGACTCAGAAGGAAACCTGGTTTGCTTGGTCTGCAGATGGACTTGCAAAAAGTCAATTTATGACTTTCATATACACGTGCACATTCTTTGCATGTGCAACATAGACTACCAGTATTGTAAAGCAAACTAGTTTTATTAAATACAAACAGAAAATATGGTTTCCTCCCAAATAATTAATTTTAGGCCACTCCAACTGTCCTGTTCTGGAGAAATGTTCCTATTTTGAGGCTTGATTTAACCCTATACATTACATACCTATTTTTGGAGGTATGTTCATAGGTTCATAAGTAAATACTAGGCTATCTGCCCTTGTGGAACATTTTAAGCCTAACCAATTTCCCCTTCAAAACTAAACCTTTTACTATGTTTGTGAGTTAACCACCATAACCATTATCCCAACCCCCATCCCTTGTCCTTTTTTCAGGGTTGATTTACCCCTACACACAATTTTCTGAATACCCTATCATCACCTTGATTTTTGAAGGTGTTTAGTACACAGAAAACCACACTGTATGACCAACATATTGCTGTAGGGTTCCTATCAGGAGACCGAAGATGCATGTTTTCGAATGTCGAACTGACAAAACCGAAACTGCAAAATATCGAAGCGGCATGTAAGCGAATTCTTTCCCTGGGAAAGAATTTGCTTGGCCGCTTCGGTACTTTGCTGTTTTCGGCACTGTAGTGCGGTCTTGGAGTTGGTATATATAAGTAGGGGGTGTGGTTGGCACAGCCCCCCATGTCGGGGGGTGTGGGGGGCAAAGCCCCCCACTTAATATCATGTTGTAATGTGCTTTCTTTCTTTTTTGCTTTTTTTTTTTTTGTTGGAACAGCGATTTTTTTCCCTTGGAAAAAAAAAATCGCTGTTCTGACAGTTCGGTTTTGTAAGTTTTCGCTTACATGGGGTTGATTAATCACCGTTCACTTACCTAAGCATTCGGTGATCTAATATAGACCCTTGCTGGTATCAATAATAGGAAGACACATATCTCCCTTTTTCACAAGCAAAAATCACTGACCTTGTGTGGTAGAATTTTGCAATGCAGTTCCTTACCGTCTACAGATTTTACACTGTCTCTTTGATTAAGTCATTATATTTTTCCATCACTTTTGTCACTCACTGACCATTAAACCTGTTTCTGAATAGTGGTATTCAGTCCTATTGGAAGCAGGAAGATTTGTGTGCTATTAGTTATTCAAATGTTATGCTAATTAGACGTCAAGATTTCTTAGCTGGATGTACCTATTTTTCTTGGGACTTTTTATTTATTTTTAATGGCAGCAGGCTAAGAGGTATGTTCATGTTGAAAAGACAAGCATGTTAAAGCACTTTTAGGTATAGTCTCTTGCAGCAGGCTACAGTTTCCTAGCAAGTCTTTCTGAGCTTCTCTGTGCCTTTCTCTTCTTTCTGGTTTTCTCTGTTCAGGAATGTTGTATAGAATCTTCCTCCAAGGCTTTCTCTATACTCTGCAGTGCTTTGCCCAAGACTCTTGCTCTGAGCACAAAATTCCCTACTAGGAAAGTCAGCAACTTAGAACTTGGATGACT
Source organism: Protopterus annectens (assembly GCF_019279795.1). Classification (NCBI taxonomy): domain Eukaryota; kingdom Metazoa; phylum Chordata; order Ceratodontiformes; family Protopteridae; genus Protopterus; species Protopterus annectens. The sequence continues at coordinate 238,395,294 of NC_056737.1, forward strand.
TCAGCCCTCCTTTTTCTACACCATTGAATGGCTTCATTAATCAACATACCAGTGAAAAAACTCTTAATCTTATACTCCAAGACTCCTACTTTCCTTAAAGACTTATTTTTATTTGCCTACCTTTTTAAAAGAGCAGGTCTCTTATGTCCATGGGTTCACAGGTAAATACTATGCTATCAGTCTTCAGACTATTGCAAGCCTAGCCAGTAACCAGTGGTCAGAGCCAAACCCTGTACCTTGTATCTGTGAGGTAAAGACCTTAGACATTATGCTAACCCTACCCCATAATAATACACATTTCTTATTCAAGTAAGACCTCCAGACACACAATCTCTTTTCAGGGCAACCCAGGAGCTATGTCTGGTTAACTGACTTGTTCAAGGTCGCATAGTAGGCTGAGGGAATCAAACCTTGTACCACAGGAACTACACCTCATAACCTTAACCCTCTGCATCAACTGCCAGCATAGGTGTGTTCACAATATTATAGCTACAATTTTGTGTGTAATATTTATGCTCATTTATGGCAGTTTTACCTCCTTTTGGCATATCCCTCGGTGAAAACCACACTATATTATTGCATGTATGGGTCTATGTCAGCAAACAAAACATGGAACATCAAATCATCTTTACATTGCAAAACCGGTAACACAAACAGCTGTGTTTTTTGCCAGGTGCAAGCCCCACTACCCCATGTGATGGTGTGAGGTATTGCCAGCTAAACCAGGAGAAGTAGGGCAGTGGATGTGTAACATATGCCAGCACAGCTAGCTGGAATTTTGTAAAGAATTATATGTTATTTGTATATCAAACTGATTTGTACAGATGCTTTTGTTGAAAAATGTATTTGTAAAGCTGTTTATGCAAAAAATATACCAATAGTGTGCCCTGCTGGACAGAAAAAGAAATGTACGCGTATTATTGTAAGTGCTTAAATGTATATGTTGTAACAGAAGGTACTGGAAGTGAAGAGGTTAATCTCAATCCACTCGACTTTGAAAATATTCTGAAATTAAATTACTGGGCCAAGGACATAAAGATTATATCTTACAGTTTTCAATGAGACAAAAAGTCTGTACTAGGAAGCTTTCTGCATTGTCTTTGAGATGAACTAATTGCTACTCTGGATGGGTGGAGATTTGAAATAGTTTTATGTCTTCCAGTATATGCAGCAGATTTAGCAAGGCTCTGTGTTTGTGTGCATTATTGACACATATGTGCTAAATCCTGACAGCTTCTAGCCAAGAGGGGTAGCATGGGGACCAGAAGTCAGATAACCAGATGTGATGTCATTTTGTAACCACCTCTGAAATAATATCACAAAGAGAAGTCTGTTAGGGACTGAGCAGTCTGTTTTTGGAACTTGACAAGGAAGGACCCCTCCCCTACTTCATCTTGTTTTGCTCTAGTAAGTGACCAGGGAAGAGTAATTCTTTAGATCAGTTCGGAAAATATAGTGAGATTACTTAATTACTGTTTTTCTGTATCTGGATGAATCTATTAATCTGTGTTATTTTAATATTTCTTCTGTCTGAAACTCTGATGTTTACTGTAAATAGATATTTAGTATTTTCACATTCGTTTCTTATTTATTATTAAATATATTTAAACGTTTCATTGTGTCTGGTCTTTTAGAGAATATTTAATTTCTGAGAGTACTTATATATAATTGGTGACAGCTCTGTCCAGTCCTGGAAGCCTTGCTGTTGGTCAAACTACCATTTATATTAATATTAATTTCACTCAGTATAATTGGGTACCTTGCAAGAGACACCAGACAGTGGTACTGATGGTCAATAAAGAATGGAAAGCAAATAGCTTAGCGTATAAAAACTTTATTCCATGCTTTTTGTCTCAACAGGACTTCTTCAGAACAAGCAATAAAAACTAAGTCAAGACAATCACAGTAATATACCTAGTTTAAAACTATGTAAGCCAATAAAAAATCCAAAGCAATTAAACAATTAAAAGCACACTTGAATTATTAAAACAGCCTGCACTAGGAAGTAAAACTGTCAGGGAACCACAGAAAACAAATTAAAGCTTCCTAATAGTAAGTTTCCTATATTTAAGAAAACATTTGATGTTAATTGCATCATTTAGACCTGTTTTTTTAACAGCCCCTAATCTAATCTGCCAAGCAGTTTCTTTTTGTTCCACAATATTTTTATAGTCACCACTGCTGGGATCAACAGGCACTTCTTCTAAAATAGAAAATACATTTTTTATATATTTTGTACACTCTATAGTGTATTTATATAAAGCATTGTTTAAATCTTTACTTTTGATACTATACACATGTTCTCCAATATGCTCTTTTAAAGTATGGCTGGTCGTGCCTTTATAATATGAATTGCAGCCACTGCATAACACGATGTACACTACTCCCCTACTTCCACAAGAAAAATTACCAGGTACTTGTACAGTATGTTCCAGGTGTGGTAGGGAACTGTACGGTCCTTCTGAAATAAACCTACAAAAATTACAATGACCACATTTAAACATCCCCATTCTGACACTCCCAATGCACTTGTTTACCTTACTACTACTTCTTTCAAGAACATTTTTAAGACAGTTTATATTTCTATACATAAAATTGGGTCTAGGGCCTAAGACGTTGTTTAAGTCACTGTTACCCTCCACAATCTTTCAGTTTTTCTGAACAATTTCTCTTATACCTTTACAATCCACTGTCATATCCAAATTACAGACAGCACTATAAATAGATCTGTTAGTTCCAATAACTTGTTTGCTGACAAAGACTTATTTGGAACCTGGAGGAAGATAGAGAAATCCAGACCCCCAACGGAGTGTGTTCCCTGTGTGCTCTTAAGGGAAATTGTGCTTGATGCAGACAGCTGCATCTGGAAATACTTGGTGTATCCACTTTTGTTCCATGTGAACATCCCTCTCCAGTGCCAGTGGTGAGGATTCATTTTCCTTGATTAGTGACTCAGTGTGGGGATATCACACCCCACATATTATATAAACCAGCTTTGACATCACTCCATATTACAGAAATGACAAACACCTGATCCAAAGAAACTGGTTTTCTGATGCAAAGCTGTTCAAATGCTCTTAATATGTACCACCACCTGATTTTATGGCAATTCAATCTTACAACAAGGACTTGTGTATATATATCTATATATCTACATTGATAGACAGACAGATAGATAGATAGATAGATAGATAGAAGGATAAATAGATATTTGTCACAGTTTTAGACAGATAGACAGATAGGCAGACAGATAGATAGATAGATAGATAGATAGATAGATAGATAGATAGATAGATAGAAGGATAAATAGATATTTTTCACAGTTTTGACCAAGCATATGGTTCTCCACTATACAGTGGCTGAGAATAAAGCAATGCTTCTATACAGAACTTTATTATCTTTATCCAGACAAGTAGGCATTTCAAATAAACTCCACAAGACTTTCTTCAGAATGTTGGATAACAGCCTTTATCCTTTCCTGGATTCAGGATTATCTTCCAAACATCTCCTTTCAGGAGAACTTTACAATCCCCTTTTTGCTCCCAGAGATTCATCTTGGCTTCCTCTTTCAGTTGAGGAGCAGGGAAATTAAACTCTTAGCAGGCTAATGGACCTGAACTAGCTCTACTCACAGCTGATTCCCATTAATGTCTTGAGTTGGTCTTAATTGTCTGATAGACTGAAAGTTAACAGGGCTAAAGGTACACCACTACTAGACAGATTTTTTCATCTTTACAGTCCTCAGAATTTCAGCAGGTACACAGCTTGTCACTTCAGAAAGGGGAAGTACATAAAGGGTTAGCTTGCATGCCCTCATGTTGATTTTTCTTAAAACTGTCATTTGTCAATAGTTCCTGCCCTAGTTTCTGACTCTCTCACTTTCAGTAGATTATAGCTTTTCACTCATTAATTTCTGCATTTGATTCATAGTTACATGGTCTAAGGTCACACTGTATGTCACTTGCTTCAGCTGACTGTTCCATTCCCTGGACGGATTAAAATTCCAACTGTGGCCCTTGCTTTGCCCAATTTTTAAGGACAAGAAATCTTTATGTGCTTAATTTATCCCCCATTAAGATGGGAGGTGCTATAGATTTAGTTTAAATTTAATGCATTTGTTTATTAACTGTATGAATGAACTGATTATTAGAATCCTTTCCAGCCATAACCCAGAACACAAAACCAGTGGTAATAACGTATATTTGGATATATTAAAGTAATAAATTGGCATTTATTTCCTTTTTATTGGTGGTGGAAGGAAACCAGAGGACCCAGAGAAAAAAACACACACAACCACAAGTAGAACATCCTCACTGCACGCACTCTGGGATCATTGATCAGGAGTGAAACCTAAACCCTTGAGTTGTGAAGTAGAAATCTTAACTATGAGCCTGTCAGCGTAAATGGGGGTGACAGTAGGAAAGTGAGAACTCTGCTCTGAACTAGGCTGCTATACTAGGAAACAGAGGACTCTTTTTACTGAAGGGTTGTGACTTCAGTTGATGACGTTAAGTAGTTTGTGCGTAGTGGTTTTGGCAGGCTTTGCCTTCACACAAGAGCTCATTTTGTTTTCTGTTTGAATACTTTAATGCATTTATTTTTCTATAAACTGACATTTGAACTAATCAACACCAGCCTAATGAACAAGAACCACCTGACCAATCAAGCTTGTAATTTCACTTCCAAAAGAGAGATGGCCTTTCTAGTTGTTGGTAGTTGTATTGTAGTACTGTTGATCTGCTGGTGGATGAACTGTTTAAAAAAAAAAAACAAAACAAAAATATATGTGTGGGCACTTTCAGGATGACACAGGCAGTTGCTGTGTTGTCAGCCTTGTCACTGTTCAGCATATTAATGAATAATGAGTCAGATACTATAGTTATAAATGCTACTTATGTCTGTTCATAGTTGGACCTAAAATTAATACAGGGTTCAGAACCAGCCTGCTCAGGTTAGAATTTCATCTGTGGTGCAGGCACATTAGTTTTATAAGTAGACTGCTGTCAATGGAATTCTGACCAGGTGGCTGAATGAAACTTTCCTTTGACTGTCCTACAGTCCATTGACTAACGCTTAAGTTACTACAGCTCCCCAACAAGTCTGCATGAAAGGCAGATGTGCATAGCGGATATATAAGAGGCTGTACCACTGTACACTTTCTACTTCACCAGGGATGTAGCAAAATTGCATTCTGGGTGGGTACTAATATTAATTAAATATATTTTTAAGAGGGAAACATTGTTGTTTAATTATGAATGCCTGACTTAAGTCTGATATTTATCTTCTGAAGAACTAGCCTAAGAGCATTCAAATTATTTCTGTATTTGCTATATAGTATTTCCAATGTCAATGCCAGTCTGTTGTCAGTTTAGTGTCATCCAGGTTTCCTCTTGTAAGATTCTAAATAATTTGAAATTGGTGATTAAATAATATGAAACTGAAATACATCTTTAGCTGTTAATTTCAATGTATAAAAACATAAATGGATTGTGATGGCCATGATGAAATTATATGGGATAGGTACACTGGAATGCTACGTTTTTATTTTACGTAATAACTGTAAAAATGGCTTAGGCATTCAACACCTTGATGTTTTAAATCACAATATGGTACATCATGTATAAGTTACAAGGTTATACAGTGATCTGGTGTGCAATGACCGAATTGAGAAGTTATGCCGACTTATTGCTTGCCAGCCCAACCTTACTCTACTTGCATTTTATTTAGTGAATGTTTTCATGTATGAGCCACCCAAATTCTAATATTATTTTGTATCAAGTTACAATGCAATTACTTGCTCAGTCAATGACCTATGATTCTTTCATCATTTTCTAAAAATATATGTTTGTTTTAGTTCTATTTTTTTGTGATGGAGTTACCTTTTGCTGACTCAATTGGTCACTGTGTACTGAAAAACTGTCAAAATATATGGTTTTCCAGGATGCAGAAATCTTTATATAAATGCAGTATTAAAAAGTAGCAACAAACTTTCCGTATGGAATATGATGGTCAGTGCCTAACTTTACAAAGCAGCAGAAGAAAAACCAAACATAGGCAGGAATGTATCAGCACAGGAAAAATAGTTAAGCCTTCATTCCCCAGTTTAGACAATGGAAAATGCATTGCCATTTCATGTGGTAATATGAAATATTACAAAGGCGGGCATACTTATTTATTTGGACAGCATGATATTCTCTTCTTGCAGACGTAATAAATGAGGGGTGCAAAAATGTGGAATAAAGAGTATTGGCTTTGTACGTATATATGTGTATATATGTGTATATGTGTTTATACACACACACACACACACACACACACACACACACACACGCATATATATATATATATATATATATATATATACATATATATAGATATATATATATATATATATATATATATATATATATGTATATTTATACATATATATATATATATATATATATATATATATATACATATATATATATACATATAGGTTCATAGGTTTATAGGTTCATAGGTAGGTACTAGGCTATCGGCCCAAGGGCCTAAGTAAGCCTAGCCAACAAGGTTCCCTGGCTTACTCCACCCAAGAAAGTTCATTTCCTGTGCCCCTGTCGAGCAGAGCCACATAAGTGATCCCAGGGTGTATTTCCTATTTCCCATCCACTCATCAAGATTTTTCTTGAAGAGTGCTAAATGAGGAACCTTGCTTGACATTGATGGGTAGCTTGTTCCAGAGTATAGGAAGTCTCTGGGACAAAAAGCTATCCCTCCAGCGTGTCCTGTTTATTGTGGTGACAAGGTTTAGGTCCCTAGAGTGTGTAGCTCAGAGGGATTGGGATTTCTTTAGGTGGAGCATGTCCAACAGCTCTGGGTTTAACATAGCTTTATATATTAGGCAGAGATATCCTTGGAGTAGGCGATATGCTAGAGAGTAAAGCTGGAGTTTTCTGAGACGATCAGTGTAGGGCATCTGTTTGAGGCCAGTAATCCTCTTCGTGAGGTACTTTTGTGGCCTTTCCAGCTGCTGCAGATATCTTGTGAGGTACATTCCAAAAGGGGCATTGTATTCTGTAATGGGTCTAATGAGTGCCAAGTAGAGGGGAACAATGACTTCTTTTTTCCTGGAAGAGAACCCTTTTGTGGTGAGGTGTGCCACATAAAAGGATTTCCTGACTACTGTGGCGATGTGATTATCAAAGGAGAGAATACTGTCCACCTGGGTCCCAAGGTCTCTTATCACACATTCAGCATTGAGTAGACTGCTGTTTATGTGGCAGTTCATGGGTACAGAGTTTTTACTAAAGGGTTGGGCAATGCACTTTTTGGCTTTGAGCTTCAGGCCATGCCTCTGACACCAGGCATCTGTCTCAGTGAGGCCCTTCTGTAGGATGTCCACATCATTTGGGGACTCGACTATGGCTCCTAGTTTGCAGTCATCTGTGAACTTCATTAGCCAGAGGTTTTCTGTGTTAGCCTGTAATTCAGAGAAGTAGATACCAAACAGAAGGCGTCCCCCACCTGTACTTCAGAGAAGTAGATACCAAACAGGAGAGGTCCCAGGACTGAACCCTGTGGTACTCCACTTGCCATTGGTTTGAAGTCAGATTTGGAGTCTGCAACTTTTACAGTGTGGGTTCTGTCAGTGAGCCATTTGGCAACCCATCTTGTGACATAGGGATTTATACCTAGTTTAGTGAGTTTAACTATAATTCCAGAATGGGGGATGTGTCTAAAGCCTTGGCGAGGTCAAGATAGGCTGTGTGAACCACTTTACCCTCATCTACGGCTTTAGTGACTTCCTCAAAGAAGTCGATCAGGTTCAGAAGGCATGATCTGCCTTTCACAAACCTGAACTGGGTGGGGTCCAGAGTTTGGAGGTTACCAATGTCTTTGTTTATGAGTTCCATGATGATACGTTCCATGGCCTTGCAGACCAGGCTCGTCAGGCTAATAGGGCAATAGTTCCCAGAATCAGTGGTGGCTCCCCCTTTGTGGAGTGGGATAACTGTTGCTGTGCGCCATTCAGTGGGCACAAAGCCTCATGTGAGACTATGATTGAACATGGTGCTTAGGTGGGGAGTCAGTTTGTTATGAAGTTCGTGTAAAATGCAGCCTGGGATGTTGTCTGTTCCCATGGATGCTGTGTTTTTGGTTTTAGAGAGTGCAGCTTTTACCTGCAAAAATATGATGACAGGGACTCTGCATTCTTCCTGTATAGATATGTGCCCTTTAGGGGGTGAGAGGGGGGTAAAGTTAGCACTGAAGCTGTCTGTCAGGATGTTGGCAATATCAGCTGGTTCTGTAATTTTCGTGCCATTGTGCTGTAACTCAGAGCAGATCTGGGTGTTGCCATTGAGATTCTTGACATAGCTATAGAATGCTTTGTGGTTGCCCTTAGAATCAGTGGTGATTTTGTTTTCGTAGCTAGCTTTGGAGGATCTTATAAGGGATCTCAGCTTCTTACTGAGGCTGACCAGGGAGCTCCACCACTCATGGGATTTTACTCTTTTGCAACAGTTTCTTCCTTCTGTTGTGAAGTTTGTTTATGGCAGAGGACCACCAGATTGGCTTCCTTTTTTTGGAGAATAGCATCTTGGATCTGTTTGGGATAGCACAATCCATGCACTAGTGTAAGTGCTTATAGAGTGCATTTGTATGGGATTCAGCAGTTGTAACTGTATTGTCCATCTGCATGGGTGTCATGAAGTTTGCCACTTCAGTCTTAAGAAGCATGAAATTGGCTTTGGAAACATTTTTTACCATGGTTTCTTTAATGGAGTGTGGGGGCAGGATGCAGATATCTAGGGTGATTAGCTTATGACCTTATATGACCAACAAAGAGTTGATTTCAGGTGTGGAACACAGGTCACTCATATTGGTAATGACTAGGTCTAGGATATTGTTGTACCTGGTGGTGGTGTGGATAAGTAGATCTAGGGCATTGGAATTTATGAATTTCAGAAAGCGTTGATCGAAGGAGTTGGTACATGAGCAGTTTTCCCAGTTAATGGTGGGGTAGTTGAAATCACCCATTATTAGGGTGTTTGGTTGAACCCAAATATTGTCCAGTATATCAAGAAAAGAGGAGTGGGAATCCTGGGGCATGGTGGGAGATCTGTAACAACCTACAATTTGGATTGCAGTTTTGCCCAGAGTTAGTTGCACTTGGATAATCTCGGATGCATTATGCTGTGCAACTAGCCTGGAGGTGTGTATATCCTTAATGAATATGGACACATCTCTGCCTTTGGTGTTCTGGTCCAGGTTAGATGGCCAAAAAGTGTGGTATGAGTTATAGCCTGGTAATGCAGAGGTGCTCTCTAGAGCCTTGAACCAGGTCTCAGTCACTGCACAGATATTGATGTTTTCCATTTTAAGGTGTGCCTCGAGTGAGTGCATTTTGAGATTTAGACTTCTAGCATTGAGTAGCATTACCCTCAGTTTTTGCTTGCCTGTTCACGTTACAGTGGTGAATTTGTCATTTGAACCTTGCTTAAAAAGGCACTATAGGTGTGGCATGAGTCTTAGCCAGCATCTGGAATCCCAGGGGTGACAGGTGCAGGCCATCTCTGGCAAAGCATCATGGTCTGGCGTCCATGTTGTCCCAGGCAGACAGATACTGGATCCCCTTAGAATGACACCAGAAGCTTTGCCAATTGTTGAAGTCAATCATTTTGTCCTTGTACTGCAGTATCATTCTGGGCGATGGCAGGATGCTACTCAGGGCTCGGATCATACCTGCCTGGGCTACAAAACTGGAGAGCTCTTCAATATCTCTTTTCATGTAGTCCAGGGAGGTACGTCTCAGGTCATTCACACCAACATGGACAATGACAGAGTCATATTTGTACTTGTTGTGGAGTGACCTGAGTGCATGGGTTATGTGGCAGATCCTGGAACCCGACAGGCAGCTGACAGTAACCTTCTCCTTGTTTAGCCTGGTGAGTGGGACATCAGTGTGCCTGACTATAGAGTCACCTATGACTAGTGTGTTGGGTATGTTGGTTTGCCTTATGGGCTGTGGTTTATTGGCACACTGAGTCTGTGGGCAGTCTGTCATTTGGGTTGTGTTGGGGGGTGGAGGTTGTTTGCATTTCAGCTTTGGAGGTCTCTGTTGCTTGAGCAGATTATTATTGAAAGCCTCTGTGAATGTTTTTGTGTTTCTATGTGTGGATTTTTGTGGTGTAGGTTTAGTGGGACTATGTGATGAGTGTGGTGTGGTGCAAGTGTTTACCTTCTCCTCTTGATTGTTAAGGTCAGTCTTGGTTGGAGAGAGCTTTGCCTCCAGTTTGGCTAGATACGTGCATCTCTCACAGGTTGGGGTGATGGGTGGTAGGAGGAGAGGGTTGTCTGTGTACATGAGGCAATTGCTACATTGCCTCAAGATGCCCAGATTAATCAGATAGACAGGAGAGAACACTGGGAGCTGACCCTTGGACATGCCTAAATAAAAAACTACTTTTCTCTAGACAAGTGAGGAAAGTGAATATAAGAGCTGTTTTTCTCTAAGCAAGTGAGGAAAGTACAAAAACTGTTTTCCTCTAGGTAAAGAGGAAAGTTGAGCGATGTAGTAATTTATAGCTTATTTAGTGCTAACAGCAAATTCTGAACAAGTGCTGAGTATGAATAAGCAAATTCAGGTGCTAACACTAAGAATCTGTACCTGGATCTTGTGGTAGATAGATTACCTAGTGCTTACCACTCCTACTGATAAGCTAGAATGCTAACCTCCAAAAAAGAAAGGCTTGGGGGCTCAGAAACTTACAAACAGTCCTGGATACAGCAAATCTGTATCTGGAGTAGACCAGTTACAGAAAAGGTGGGAAACAAGAGCAAACATGGGCTTTTAAACCATAAAGTTGAATGAGATGGAAAAACTGCCAAACGGCCAATAAACTACAATTTCTGGGGCAGAAACCTCTCTTGTGGTAGATAGGCTACCTAGTGCTTACCACTCCCACTGATAAGCTAGAAGGCTTCCCTCCAACACAGAAAGGCTTGGGGGGCTCAGAAGCTTGCAAACAGTCCTGGATACAGCAAATCTGTATCTGGACTAGACTAGTAACAGGAAAAATGGGAAACGAGCGCAAATGCGGGCTTTTAATCCAGAAGGTTGAAAGAGATGGAAAAATTGCCCAAACAGTCAATAAACTACAATTTCTGGGCCAGAAACCACTCTTGTGGTAGATAGGCTACCTAGTGCTTACCACTCCCACTGATAAGCTAGCAGGCTTCCCTCCAACACAGAATGGCTTGGGGGGGGGCTCAGAAGCTTACAAACAGTCCTGGATACAGCAAATCTGTATATGGACTAGACTAGTTACAGGAAAGATGGGAAACAAGCGCAAACGTGGACTTATAAACCAGTAAGTTGAAAGAGATGGAAAAACTGCCAAACAGCCAATAAACTACAATTTCTGGGCCAGAAACCACTTTTGTGGTAGATAGGCTACCTAGTGCTTACCACTCCCACTGATAAGCTAGAAAGCTTCCTTCCAACACAGAAAGGCTTGGGGGGCTCAGAAGCTTACAAACAGTCCTGGATACAGCAAATCTGTATCTGGATTAGGCTAGTTACAGGAAAGGTGGGAAACAAGCGCAAATGCAGGCTTTTAAACCAGAAAGTTGAAAGCGATGGAAAAACTGCCTAAACGGCCAATAAACTACAATTTCTGGACCAGAAACCACTCTTGTGGTAGATAGGCTACCACTCCCACTGATAAGCTAGAAGGCTTCCCTCCAACACAGAAAGGCTTGGGGGGCTCAGAAGCTTACAAACAGTCCTGGATACAGCAAATCTGTATCTGGACTAGACTAGTTACAGGAAAGATGGGAAACAAGCACCAATGCAGGCTTTTAAACCAGAAAGTTGAAAGAGATGGAAAAGCTGCCTAAACGGCCAATAAACTACACTTTCTGGGCCAGAAACCACTCTTGTGGTAAATAGGCTACCTAGTGCTTACCACTCCCACTGATAAGCTAGAATGCTTCCTGTAAAACACATAAAGACATTGGGGGCTCAGAAGCTTACAAACAGTCCTGCTTACAGCAAATCTGTATCTGGACTAGACTACTTACAGGAAAGGCAGGAAACAAGCTTAGATTTTTTTTTTGTAAAGTGGTAGATAGGCTACCTAGTGCTTACCACTCCCACTGATAAGCTAGAAGGCTTCCCTCCAACACAGAATGGCTTGGGGGGGGGCTCAGAAGCTTACAAACAGTCCTGGATACAGCAAGTCTGTATATGGACTAGACTAGTTACAGGAAAGATGGGAAACAAGCACCAATGCAGGCTTTTAAACCAGAAAGTTGAAAGAGATGGAAAAGCTGCCTAAATGGCCAATAAACTACACTTTCTGGGCCAGAAACCACTCTTGTAGTAAATAGGCTACCTAGTGCTTACCACTCCCACTGATAAGCTAGAATGCTTCCTGTAAAACACATAAAGACATTGGGGGCTCAGAAGCTTACAAACAGTCCTGCTTACAGCAAATCTGTATCTGGACTAGACTACTTACAAGAAAGGCAGGAAACAAGCTTAGATTTTTTTTTGTAAAGTGGAAAGGGAGAAAGGAGAAACAGAAGATAATTCAAAATTAAGGACCTAAGTGGCTTGTCCTTCACAAATATTCTCTCTGTATTGGGTAGAATGAACTAGTGACACTAGACTGGAATAGAGCTGGGATAGAGCTGAACAGATGGGACTGGTAGGAGTGTCTGAAATCAAAATATGATTTCACTGTACTCGGTTGAGTGAGCAAATAAGATAGACCCAGGAGGAGTGTTCAAACACAAATTTACAGGAGGGGAGGGCAATTCCAATGCCACCAAGATTAATACCACAAAAAGAACAGGAAGGGCGAGTGGGAAGCTAACTGCAGAGACAGAGAGAGACCACAGTATTCTATGAAACAAATAGAAAAATAAATAACTACAGAGAGACACAGACCAATGAAACAATTAAATATACAGAAAAATAAAATAAAATGCAGTACAATCTTTAACACTGCAAGTTTTACTTAACTCAGCTAGTAATGCAGTTGATTGTAGGTATGTAGCAGAAGCCAAACAACTCAGATATTGAGCAGTAATAAATTCAAAGATACATGACTAACACTTATAAATACAGGGAAACCCTCTAGGCTAAGAGTTTAACACTGAATTTCAATGAAGTGAAACACAATAACCCCCACTAACTGCAGAGACAGAGAGAGACCACAGTATTCTATGAAACAATTAAACAGAAAAATAAATAGCTACAGAGAGACACAGACCAATGAAACAATTAAATACACAGAAAAATAAAATAAAATGCAGTACAATATTTAACACTGCAAGTTTGTACTTAACTCAGCTAGTAATGCAGTTGATTATATACACTCTCATTTGGGATGCCTGTACGTCACTATCAACATAGCTAAACTCACACATGATATTAGCAGAGAGTGAAAAATGTAAAAGGTAGCTTTGCATTGAGGAACTATGGTAGGCATATTTGTAAATAGCCACTTTACCTTCATTACCAGGCTGTTTTTCAGGCCTTGCAAGGTCACATGCTGTCCTGCATTTGCTTGCAGGAGGTAGGCATTGTGATTGTCATTCCACCTCAACCTCCTTATAACCACCACCAAACAAGTTGTACTATGATATATTAATCAAATCCATCCCCAGCTTCTACATCAGTGTAACCTTCTTAGCTTATTTTACCAATGTGACTAGTGATACTTGTTTAGATTTTGGAGTCTTAGGCTTTGAGTCTGCTCGCAAATGACTGATACAGTAGGAAATAAATGTCAGCTGCATGGATTGTTAAACCTGTCAAAATCACTATGCACTAAATAGTTACTGTCATATCATACATTTTTATCTTTATATAGCAAATGTTTAAATACTGGGCCTGAGTAATATTTGCAGTCCTGTGCTTTGATTCTGTTGGCATGATCTTGTTTGCTTAGAAATCATCAAAATGTTGTCTTTCCAGAAGAAATATTACTAGAAATACCAAGTTAACACAGTAGTAACAAACCTTCTTCTTAGGATATGATTAATTTATCAGCGCCTTGCTTCAGTTAGCAGCAAAGTTAATGCCACATGTAAGAATGTGAAAAAAATGGGACAACACAGGAAAAATAGTGACCATCTCCAATCACCCTTATGTAATATAACATGTTGAATGCACTAAAGGATTACTGGTTTATCTTCTGCTTTCCAGATACATACTTTCTTTATAGTGTGCTTGATAGCTCCCTCAGACATTGAAACATCCTCATTTTATTGGCTACATATCGTCATAGGATCATAGGATTACAGGAAATAGAAAGCAATGGAGTCATGCAGCAGTTTATGCCTTAACACCATCAGACTGAATCACCCCTCTCAAGATAGACCAGTCCATTCAATCCAGAGGTGAATTTGTGAATAGCCATCTGTTTATTCCATTTGGAGGTGAATCATGTGTCACAAAGCTTAATTTACAGTGACAGTCCCTTTCACAGTTGTGGAAAGCATTGTGTAATGAACCCATCCATCCAGCTTGTTTTATTTATCTTCTGTCAAGTATTTAGATTCCTTGTTCTGGTATTTTTGGGACAATTTGAATTATGGAAATACAAATGATCCAGTACCACTGGCTTCCTAAGGGCTCTGAAGGCAAGGCTTAATACTGAATACAGGAACAGTACTTCCTATCTTTTGTAATAGCTTAGTGTTTGTAATCCAGTGATCATCTTAGCAACCTTCTTAGTTGTTTGATATGTCCAGCAAGGTACATACCAAAGGGGTCATTGAATTCAGTAAGTGGCTTTAATCAATATGTGCATAATGGGACAAAGACTTCTTTGGATATGGATAATATTCCACCTCCCTACATTCATTGCTCCAGCTAAAACTCACTATCTAGCATTCAGTGCCAACTTTTTATTTCAGTTTACCCCAATCTAGCATTCAGGCAGTAACTTCTGGTAATGTACAGCTTTTACTCCATGGTTTTACCCACTGTGTCATTTCAAGTTACCTACCCATACCAATTGTCCAGGTATTTACCACCAAAAATCCACATAATCTATAGAAGCAACCAAGCTGATGAATGGTGCATGTAAAGCATGTAAAGCAGCAGAATCCTATGATCATTAAACTACTATGAGCTAAACTTGTATGTCATAACCTTAAATCCAACTAAAGTGTAGTGTCATTTTGCAATCTGCACGTACATCACCAGAACCACTACTGTCTAGCTCTAGGCTTCTCCATTCTCCCTTCACTTTCTTCTACAAACTTCCAATTATCTCTAAACAAGAAAACTGCCTCTTCTGCCACTACTAATGGGATAACAGCAGAAACCTTCAACCCACCTTTTACCTAAATTTCAGTAAAGCTCTTTATTACTGTGGACCTGTAAACAAATTTTCCTGATTTACTGACCTGCTTCTGAACTTCCTGTCCAAACAGATAGTATTTCTTAGTACACAGTAGCTCTGATTCAGGTCCAACTACTCCATTCGCCTTCACTACCCTAACCTACCTCCTCCCACCCCCAGGTCACTTACACTTATACTTTACTAACCACTACCCCTTATCTTAATTAACCTATCAGATAGTCCATCCCACTACTCCAATCACAAATCAGTTTAATTACTTAACTCAACACTCCTACCAACTCTCTCCACTAATTATAGACCTCTATACCCCACTACACAAGCTACAACAAACCCAAACTACTCATTATTTTACACTGCCATCATCATCATGTTCATCCTATACTCTACTCTCCTCTTTCTCCTAACAATTACTACCTACTATACTTCTTATCATACTTACCCTAATATTCCATTTACCACCCATCCTACTCCCTTACCAAACCCAATCCAAAACAGCCACCACATTATACCAATAACACCATCCCTTTACAACACCTCTACCATCAACCAAACCTCATATACTATTTTTTCTCATTTACCAGCTCCACCCATTTGCCTCAAATATCATAAAATTCCTGAAACTAATAATCCACATTTCATCCCAACTCATTCTCAGTAGTGATAGCCACAATAATCCTGAACCCAAAACCAACACAACACACAAAACCTTCCAACCCATAACAAACCCCACAAAGTTTTTCAACAGTCCCAGAAAAGGAGCAGATCTACTAATACTAAACATAGATATCAGAAGTATACTTAACAGGGTACAATAATTACATGCAATCATAGCCCTATACTCACCTGACACTGCCTTAATAACTGAGACTTGGCTAAAGCCACACATCAGTAATAATGAAATAACACCTCCAGGATATAACATCCTTAGGTTAGATAGGCCAAACAAAAAGGAGGCAGTATAGCTATTCTGTTTAAAAACAATCTCAATCTAGTGCTCACTAATCAGTCCACCCCTGACTTCAACACTGAAATAATGTTTATAAAACTAATAAATAACAATAGAAAACACCTAAATTTAATAGGAGGCTACATCCCCCCAGGTAACCAAACTTGCCCCAGTAGAACACATACTCCATTTAGCACCTTCACACAAGAAAGCATTGTAATGGGTGATTTTAACATTTACTGAAATATTTGTGATTCTCTTAAGCCAACCAACCACATAAACCTTCATGGTTTTATGCAGATAATTAAATCCCGTACTAGGGTTGACAAAAATTCTAAGAAACACTCTATTCTGGATTGGACACTCACTAACAAACCAATGCCCTCACTACTCTCTGTGTGTCTCCCAGACATTGTTAGTGACCACTATCCAACCTATTTACTCAGACATCACCTCAATCCAACCAAAATCCATATATTTAAACTGATGCATAACAAAATAAATGTCTCCCTTACTGACTTCATATCTACCTTAAAACACTGTAACTGGTCACCTCTCAAGTCACTACCACTATACAAAGCCATACAATTCTTCAATTCCACATTCCTTAGGTTACTAGACAACCTTACCCCACCTAGAAATATAACAGTAAAATCCAACCAGGCTCCCTGGTTAACTAAAGAAACAAAATCCCTACTAATAAAAAGGGACAAAGCCTGGAAAAAGTGGAAAACCAATAAAAAAACAACTAATAGACATATTTATTTTGAACTGCATAACAAAACAAAAAAAAACATATCAGGCAGGGCAAAATAAACCACTACAGTACTAGCAAATCAAACACCAAAATAATCCTCAAAAATTCTGGTCATCAATAAAAATCATTCTTCAATGAGGGCTAGACAGTACACCTCCCCCATCAGCCAACAATACTATAAACAGCATAAAAATACAATTCAATAAACATTTCACAGAAATCATAGCAGCTCTTACTAATAATAACTGCTCTACATCAGATTCTCATTGCTTAAAATCAATTGAGAACAACTTTTCCTTGCAGCCTGTCCCCATTGATACTATTAAAAAAAAAACTAAGAAAACTAAAACCAGCAACACTAGCATCTGATCAGTTACCTGCCAAATATCTTAAAATCTCAGTCAAAGTCATCTCCTACCCTATATCCATCCTCATTAATACATCCATCTACGAACAAAAGGTACAACCCATTTGGAAAATATCACACATTATCCCATTGCATAACGGTGGAAGCTCAACAGAACTATCCAACTACCGCCCATAGCAATCCTATCCCCCCTATCCAAAATGTTAGAAAGATGCATTCATTCTCAATTACTCAGCTATCTCCTGAATAACAATCTTCTTTCCAATACTCAGGACAGTTTTCTGCCAGAACATAGCACTACCACTGCTTTGATGGCCTTTACTAACACAGTAAATCGCCACAGAAATTAAGTTATAATATTGTCATCCATATTTCTCGGTCTATCAAAGTCATTCAATACTGGTTCACATAACAAACTCATCTCAGTTCTATCCAACCTCAGTCTTAACCACACCGATATAACATGATTCCAGGATGCCTTAGCTGGATGATAGCAAACAGTTAAATGGCAGCAAAAGCCCCCCCCCCCCCAGTCGCTCAAGAAGTGCCACAGAGTTCCATCCTGGGGCCCATCCTCTTCACCCTATTTAGTAACAACCTACACATTGCTAGCACACATGCTTCCCTTGTCCAACATGCAGACGATTCCAGCCTAATATGCACTGCTTCTACACTCCAGCACCTACAGCATATAACCCAACAAGCATTCTCAGAAGTAGAATCATGGCTAGCTGATGCTCAGCTCATTCTTAATCCCAATAAGATAAAGGTCATGCTTTTTCAACCCACTAGAACCAATGACCCCCCTCAGCCTTTAATATATCATCAACAAACAACACAGTCATTTCTCCCATTACCCATACCAAGCTTCTTGGAATTATCATTGATAGTAACATGAAAATTGACATAAATATAGCCCACTGTGTTAAAAAAGTTCACAAGAAACTCAGATCACTATACAGACACAAAAAATTCCTCAAAAATAACACAAAAGCCACCATTGCTAGAACCTACCTACTCTCCACACTTGCCTTACCAATACTCACCAACATCAAGAAATCAGAATCTAAGTAAACTTGAAACTTGCTATAATAAAATTGCAAGGTTTGCCACTGAATCTGCTCACAGATCTTATCATTGCATAGTACTAAAAAAACTTAATTAGCTAGAATTGCCCAACCTCCTGGTATACAACAAACTCACCAATTACTTACTCTACCAACCAGAGAAAATTTCTGCCTTCCTTAATATCCTGAAACCATACTCTGCCAACTGAGACTTTCATTCTAGAAACAAATCACTCCTAAAGATAACTAAGGCTAACAACTCTGCTAGAGAAGCTCTTTACTCTCACTGCATAGCTAAACAATGGAATTTTTTCCTGCTAAATATAAAAACTACCTCCGTAACAACAAAATTCAAAGAGACGCTTAAAGCACATCTAACCAAAACTTGGTTATGCTCTTGCGGTAACCTCAGCTAAGAACACATAAACTTTTATCTGATTAGCTTTGATCTGGCAAAGATTACCACAAACCCCTATCACCACTGAATTCATATCTCAATTGTATTCCTTCAAAGCAGGGTCTAAGATTTCTGTTATATCCTACTTTGTATGTATAGTGAATAGGACTGTTGTTACAAAAAGCTCATTACTGAAACTATAAAAATGTTTATATGTGATTTTAACCTCGATCTATTCTAAATACTTCTCTAACTGTTGTTGCATGATACTCTATTATTGTTACACAAAACACAATAATGAAGTTATACAAAATCTTGTATGTGATTTTTACCTCTACAGATAATCTAAAAATGTGTCTTTGTTATATATCCAAATGTTTGTATCATCATTGTAAGCATTTCTGTCATGTTTTTGTGGAGCTTTTCTCTCTGGGCCTCCACTGAAAAAGGACAGCTTGTCCAGTCAAGTAATAATAATAAAAATAAATTCCATTGGCAATCAGCTACAATAAACCTAAGGACTTTCAGACTACTGTCGCTACATGACATTCAAAGGAGAGGATTATCAGCCCAAGTTCTATGGTCTCTAACAACATTCTTATTTTGAAGTGGGATATTGCCTATGTTCTATGCAGGAAGGAGAGGTAGTTTACAAAATGTGACAATATTGGGCCCTTTAACATTTAATTTAAGCCCATGTTTAGTATACCATGTGTTTACAAGTGTAATTTCTAATTGCAGGGTTTGAGTGTCATTGGGTGACTTGACAATGACTCCCAGTTAATGGTAATTTACATACTTGGTCGACAAGAGTTGTTTCATGGTCTGGAGAGCAGAAAGGTTAATGACAAATAAAAGGAGTCACAACTCAGAGCTCTGTGGGACTCCACTGGCTACCTTCATACTCTTTAATGAGGTACCCATTACTTACACCATGTGGGTTATGTCCTTTAGCCAATTTGCTATCCATCTTACTACAGAGGGATCTTTTTGTAATGTATTTGCTTGCTAATCATGCTAGCATGAGGTATGGTGTCAAAGGACTTGGCCAGCTCAAAGAATGCCATGTGGACAGCATGATGGCCATCAACAGTGTGTATTACTTTTTCAAAGAAGTTGACTAGACTCATTAGACGTTATCTACCCTTGACAAAACCAGACTGCTGTGGGTGTAGCCTGATGAGACTTTTAATGTCATACAGACCCATAATGGTTATGAGGTTAGTTATATCTACTTATCTCTTTGTCCATTTTGACTGGGTTAGAAGCACTTGGCTATCGGCCTGTTTTCTACACCTGAGGTGGTATTAATACTACTAGGGAAAATTTGGCCAGGACATTAGAGACTGTACCTCATTCTTTTTGAAAGGTGTCTTGGGAATTTTGGCACCACTTTAAGCATATAAAACCCTGGATTAACATTTCATGCTGTATTCCATGGCTTTGCAAATAAAACTCATCATTCTGATAGTCCTGTAATTCCCAGGGTTTGTGGTGGGACCAGCTTTGTGGAGTGGCTACAGTACTGATGTCCACCAAACCTCAGGGACAAAGCCAGTGGCTAAACTCAGGTTAAATAGTTGAAAGAGTGGCTTTGACAGGGCTTGTTTAATACTGTTTATTATAGTGACAGGTATATTATCAGGTCCCATGGAGGAAATATTTTCAGTCTTGTCGAGCACTTGATGATTTGGGGGTTCTGAGAGATTCAGGGCTAAGAAGACTGTGGAAAGTTATCTCCAGGGTGACATTTGCACTGAATTTGGTTGCTAGTATGTTGGCATTATCTCCTGGGTCATAGTAGGTGGCAGCATTTCAAATAAGTTCACAGCAATGTTAGATATCATTTTTTTAGTTTCATAACATAACTAAAAACAAATTTATAGTTGCCATTAACTTCCAATTCTAACCTGAGTTCATGGGCTACCTTAGCAATCCTAATAGTACTTTTTAAGTTTTTAGTCAATTTTCAGACATTGTCCTCAATTTGGGGGTGTTTTGATCTGCTTTATACTGCAAGGATTTTTTTTCTTTTCTTGTGAAGTGCATTTATGTTGGTGGACAATCATGTGGTTCGCTTTTAAACTTCTCATTATTTTTAGATATGGATTGTACTGCTACTATTATACATTTATCTAAGTGGACAATACATTGCTTTATGAAGCTAGTTGCTGTGGCAATGCCTGAGATTATGTTGGTATAAATGAATTTTGAAATTTTGTAAGAGAATTTGTTGAGGTGTGTACATCTGAAATCTAAGATGTTGGTATCTACATGTTTAGAAGTTCTAATAGTGAAGGTCATCTTTCTGTACATGAAAAAGCTATAGTCATAAGGACCAGGTCAAGAATATAATGTCTTCTAGTGAATTTGTTAAAAGTCTGGTCCAGGGAGCATTTGTTTATGAAATCTAAGTAAATTTTGGCTGTATCCCGAATTTGACATGTATTTGCTCCAGTTTATTGAAGGGAAGTTAAAGTCTCCCAAGCTAATGGAGTTCTTAATTATAAGGAGTTCATCAGATGCATTTAGGAAGCGTACATGATTGCTAAGGGGTCACAGATGGTGTTCTGTAATAGGCTATAAAATGATTTTTTATTTATTTATTTTTATTTTGTGTGATTTGAAACTTGATGAGTTCCATTAGTGGGTCTCTGAGAATCTATCTAGAGGTGATAGTGAATACAGAGACATCATGATAGTTACCATCTGGTTTGAAGACATGGTTCTGAACATTTAAACCAAGTTTCTGTAATTATAAGGCATGTGTTTACTTCAAATACAGGAGGCCCTCAGATTCAGGCATTTTGTTGTTGAGATTTCTGGCATTTAGCAGAACCACCCTCATGTGATACTGTTTTGTATTCAATATATTAGTTACATTGGGATGTCCATGAACTGGACTCTGCCTAAAAAGGCACTATGGGCAGAAAAGGCTTTAGCCAGTATGTGGAAGCCTTAGTATGAGAGATGTAAACTGTCCTTGGCAAAGCAAGTAGGACTGTCGACCATCTCATCCCATTCTGACACATACTGGATCCCTCTGGAGTGACACCAACTATTTAGCCAATTTTTTAATTCAATTATCTTTCCTTCATAGCTACTCATTCTTGGAGATGGAAGGAATGGATTCTGCTAAGGAACAGAGGCTTGCCTGAATTAGTGACATACATAGAGAGTTTTCTATTCATATCACTCTGGGTTTTGCATGCCAAGTCATTCACCCCCACATAGACCACTATCATGTCATAGTCACATTTGCCAGATGAAAGGTCTTAAGCTCTCTTAAGCTATCATAGATCCTGGCACCAGAAAGACAACAAACAATCACCCTTTCTTTGTCCAGCCTAGTAAGATGATAATCAGTGTGTCTGACTATAGAGTCAACAAACATTAAAATGTCTTTGCAGAGTGGTCTGGTGTACTGGATTTCTGATGATTTTTCTTTGTTCCTAGTCTGCTAGAATGTGATGCAGTGTTATAGTTTTGTTGAAACCTAGTCTTTGCTGGTCTTAGAGGATTCAGCAAGGAATGTTTTAACAACCTAGGCATAAGATAATTTCATGTGGTTTGGTATAGAGTGTTGTGGAAGTATATATTGCTCCCAGTTTATAACTTTTTTGTGACGGTGAAGTCTCCATATTGGTTAGATACTTGCATTTTGCACAAATAGAATGTGTTGCATTAAATAAAAAGTCATTATCTGTGAGCTTACAAGTAGTTGTGTGAAGCAACTCTTTGCAACATGATGCAGAGCAAGTACCAGGTGCTGAGGACAGCATGAAGCAAGTACCACCTGGTAAATTCGATGTGAAGAATCCACAGGCTGATTTGAATAAAGTACAGCAGCTATGGGCTATTTGACTCTTCTTTGAGGACCTGTTGTTTGCATTTCAGCTCTTCATCCAACTGTAGGCAGCAATCCTTACTACAGACATCACTATTCTCACTAATCACTAGGGATTTGGAGACATTAGGTGGTATAGAGACAGATATGGTTCAAGATACTTGCATCTGTGCAGTGCATGTTGTAATGCCATTGTACAATAAGCAGTGCTCAGCAAGTGTGGGCAAATTATAACAAGAAAGAAAAGCTGAAAAAAAGCAAATGAACACATTGACCAGTAGCAAATGACACTATTCAATGTTCTACAGTGTTCAGCTTCCTAGAATTGTTCTGCCTCCACTGTCACTAGGGTACAAACCAGTAGCAAATCTTAGCTAGATTACTAATAAAGCACAAAAAATGGAAGAGCTATCACTGTAAACTCAGTAAGAACACTAACCTACTTATCCCAGATATTGTAGGGCTTGTTTTTGTCAAATCTAGTGGAAAACGGTCATAATCAGCTCAGCAGCTTGTAGCAGCCGAGATTTAATGAATAGTGCTGCAGTCCAGGTTCAGTGTAAGGCAACTTTCAACACTGAGAAATGTCTCTTTCCCCTTTGGCTTCTTTACTTTTTATTGGATCTTTAGTGAATTGAATTTTGTTGCTGCAGGTTCTAAAACAGCAAGTAAAACCTTCTTGATTCTGAGATTAAATGCCACTTAGTAAAGAAAAAGAATTCATCAATTTAGTGTAGATATTTACAAATATTTTAAACAATCCCCTTATCTTTATCAAGTAAATAGGAGTATATCAGTAACCAATGGACTCCCAGATATTTGCACAATCAGTGAAAACAGTCATGCCCTCCAAAGTCCCTATCCTCCCTTCACCTACTATTAGGTAGTCCTCTAGGTAATGGACAGCTGTTTGACTGGTGACTGACTGCTACCAATGACATTGAATGGCAGAGATGAAGGTTTCAAAGGCACAAGCTAGACAGCAACCCAAGGGCATGACAGTGTCAAAAAAAATGATCTCCAAATTGAAATCTCAGTAAAGGCCAATAAATCTCTCTGATGGGCAGAAGGTGGAAGGTGGACTGGATATTTAGTTTGCAGAACCAAGAATCTAAGAACTCCTGAATGGCCTCAGCAGACTAGTCAAGAGATGCATAGTGAACTCTGCATTGTTGTTTGTTGATAAAGTCATTGACAGACTGACCAAGAGGGTGTGAAAGGTGGTGGATCAAATGATACTTTCCAGTTTTTTTCTTGGGGACTTGACCTATGGGGGACAGCTTAAAGACAGGCCATGGGGGGGTGAGAAAGCAGGCCAATAACCTCTTCCTCAATTAATTTTAAAGTCTCAACGTCATTGCATTTTATGTAGGAAATGTTCTTAACTATTTAGAATTCAAAGGAACTGAGTATCAAATGGAGATGCATGAGGAAAAGCCTTTAAATCAAAAAAGAGTTTGCTTCCTTATCAGGGTAATCTGAAAGCAGAGCAGCTAGCCTATCTACACTGAATGGGGTAAGTGATATCTGAGGCCCTGGCTGGCACTGCTGGGGGAACTTGATTCAACTCTGGGAAATGGGACACTGGGGGTAGACATGTGGAAGTCGTTGAGTTGGAACCAAAATTCTTCTCTAAAACTAGGTCAAAAATTGTAGCCCTACCTTTCTCAGGTAAGGATTCTAAAAATTCAGATAACTTACTCTTCTTCTGCTTGTCCACGAATGTCCATGTGTAACCTGAACCTCTAACCCCCTCATTACCTTCAGGTTCTTGAACAGCTCCTGGAAATGATATCAGGGCATCTGCAGAGCTTTGAACATCATTCCTAGTCCTACGTTTTGGCTGGATTTGGTTCAGGCAAAGGTTCCACTTCTGGGATGGCAGAAGTCTTCTTTTACCACTTGAGCTTCCTTCTTGGCTATGTGCTGCCTCCAGATCAGAAAAGAGGCCCTGCACTTCCAATGATAGATGCTGCCATCTACTCTTCAGCACTTGTACAGAGAGAATTCCTAAAATTAAAAGAAGAAAGAGAAAACTGAGCTTAACAAAACTGTGACCTTTAAGAATGCTTGATATGTACTGTGACGCCCATGCACTGGCCCAGCAATCTAGGAGCCTCAATCCTCACCACTAACACAAGTAAGGGGCGTCCACATAGGGGAGGATAACAGACACACACAGTAATGTACAATTTCCCTTAAGAGCACACAGAGATCACAGTCAGTCTGGGACTTGTTTCTCCCTTTCTCTCCAGATCCCCAGTAAGACTCCCTACTGACACAGCTATAGGGTCCAGATCTCAGCCTAGTGGTCAAGCTAAAACCTCCAGCATCCTCTCTGTCCAACCAGTGCTTCATGTCACTGCCCAAGTAGCTGACACACACACTTTGGGATATGAGTTATATACAAACACAGACATTCCTGGAGAAGGCTGACATAGTTTCTCCAGCTATGCCCCTTCTCTCTAGGCTATAAGGTAGTAATCACCGCCACCGGCCACTAATATCAGCTACTAATAAGGCCCTTAATCAAAGGGTGTCCAATTATTACTGTGCAATATTATTATCCAACTGGTAAGTGTGACTGAACAGCAAGGCTTATTTGGGATGGGTTGGACAGTATCACTATATACATGCAATGTACTCAAGAGCTTAAATATCTCTACATAAAACAGCCACAGTTGAACAGTTTAAAAATATTTAATAATAAATAATAGAAACATAAGACAATCATACCTCTCAACTTGGAATCATCAAATATCTGGACAAAGGCCCATAAAAATAGGTACAAATCTGTATGCGAATTAACATAAAATGTGCATACATAATCATGTAACCCCACCCACTCCATTGGAATTGTGGGATGCCAACTTTCAAATGCAAACTGAAGAGCAGACAACCAAAATATGGCCCCAGAGTCCCTCTGCAGCCATTCCAATGTCCCATTATTTGGCTATTTTGCCCCATGTACCATAAAAACTGCAATGTGCATAATGATTTACGTATACAGTGATTATTTGGAGTTCCTTTAAAACTTGTATTTTACATGTTATAGCACAAACACTAATAGACATCTGCTAAACAAAGCAATGCAGTCTAGCAATGAAGATAGACTTAGCATTAAAACTTGTCTGCCCTTGAAACTAACATTCATTGAAACAGCATTGAAACCCACAACTTGAGAGGTATGTGGACAGATTTTAAAAACTGGTTCTTACAAATTTGAACAACACATTTTGAATTGTCATGCACTTTTTGAAAGATATGAAGGCTGAAACTGAAATGTCTGTCATTTAGTGACTTCAGTCTTCAATGATTTGCCAGAAAGTCACAAATTTTAAGATAAACAGACCAAAAATATGAGTCAAAAGTCTGCATATTCACTGTAGCCTATGCAGACAATGAAAGCAAGGGTAAAGAGGTGAACAATCTACAGCAGGCTAAGCTCTCTGCATCATAGCTTTCCACCTTTTAACTCCAGGATCAAGGACAAATACAGAAATAATCACGGACAATTCAGGACACTTTTTAATATAATATACTTAAGTATCCATGATCCTTATCTCTGCTAAGCAAAACTATCACAGCACCTAAGCTCTTTCCAGCACCATAACCCCAGAAAAGACAAACAGACCTTGTGTAATGTGGTAGTATATGAGTGAACACCTTAACTCTATACTAGCTGGCTGACTTCTATAAAACTATCCCATTTTCATTCATTTATGCTAACAAATATTTTGAGATACATATTAGACCCATCACCTACCAGTAAAGTCCAATGATCACAATATTTGCAAAACAAATAAAGTGCTCCTCTGCATACTAATGACAGCTGACAAAGGCACATAGTATTTAAAACTTCATTGTTAATATATTTGCTTCACCTGCTCCCTTCTACTGCAACATGATTTTTCACAAAAAAAAAATTCTGTATGTTTATTCATGCAGTTACCCCTGAATACAGAAGACATACAAGAGTACATAGCTGCAAGGGGTATTTTTGCTAGCAAAAAGAAATACCATTGTTAGCATGAAAAAACAGCCTTCACATTTTTTCACCATCCTGTTATATTAAATCATGTATATGCTAATTCTGCCTTCTACTTCCAGAGTGAAAAAATATAAAGTCCTACATTAGGTCTCCATGACTTTGTGTTCAGGGCTATAAATAGAATGTCTGTTCAATTTAATTAAGTCATCAACTGAATCTAGCAGTCAATAACTGTAGAAGATAAAAGATGCTGACACAAGCCCTAAACACTTAATAACACAGCTCTTCTTGTACATAAACACCTGAGGTAAAATAAATATATTACAGACAAATTATACTAAAAAAAGCTGTGGCAGGAATAGACAGGACTTCACAAATTGTTCAAAGATCAAACTTTATTTCTTCAGAGCAAGTCTAAGTTATTGCAACCACTTTTCAGAGGTGGCATACTTTACACTGTTTTGAAGATATCGCAACCACTTTTCGGTAGCTTACATTTGGTAAGATCAGAACTAGGAATGCAGGTTTCTGATCCAGGGTAGGAGTGTGAATGTACGCTTTCAATACATAAGTACCATTTGTACATTGCAACTGTAAGCAAGAAAGCATACATTCACACTCCTACCCTGGATCACAAACCCTGCATTCCTAGCTCTGATCTTACCAAATGTAAGCTACCGAAAAGTGGTTGCGATAATACATAAGTACCCAAATGGGTACTCAGGAGCACTCTCAAGTTAAGTAAATTGCCAGAATTATCAAATAAAGATGGAAGGAATAAACCCTGCACCCTGGGCATAAAAAAACAGCTCATTAACAACTCACAGCTTCAGTCGTCTGTACCAACTGAGGCATTACCTACAATGTTCTTTGTATCTTCCAGCATTTTACAATATTCTACTCCCCTAAGGCAACAACCTAGTAAAAAGACATATAACAAATGAAACCAACAAACAAAAATCACCACAAATAATCTTAAATGTGATGAGTATTAAAGGATTTTAATAAACATGTTAGTTTTTATTTGCAGTAAAAAGAAGTTCATCATAACTAACTACACACATACTACACACACACACACACACACACACACACACACACACACACACACACACACACACACGCACGCACGCACACACACACACACACACACACACACACACACACACACACACACACACACACACACACACACACACACACACACACACACACCTCATAATTGCCTGTGCAGCTGCCCGCTCTGTTCTTTCCCTCAATTCCCTGTTGTTCCATTCACAGCTGGCCTGGCACCATTCTGTTCTCGGAAACTGTAGTTCCATTTGCGGCTGGCAAAGGAGTTCCATTCCATTTGCGGCTGGCGGGAAATTAATATACTCATGAGCTGAGCTCAATTCCGACAGTCTGGCAGGCTGTTTCACTGAGCTGATGTCATCGTGCATGGGATGACACCAGCTGGGGAAAAAAATTCAAATAAACAGGGAGGAAATCAGAAATTAAGGCATGCCACTTGGGAATCAGGGCACCCCATTATTTGGACCCCACAACTTGGTAAAAAATGAGTAATTTGGTACGGTTGGGAGGTATGAAGACAATACTTCTTACTACACAGTGCTAGTCAAGAGTTCAGAGATCACAGGAAAATGCTTAATATAATACAGTAGAATAGTTCTGACATCAATACAGAAAAAACAAGTGGTGTAATCTTCCTATTTCCTCGCTATATGTAAGAGCAAACACAGTTATAAAATAAACTTACATATAGAGCACAGGCAGAGTGCTGGTGAGTTGGATGTTCGCAAGACAAATACAAAAATGCCCTGAGTCTGTCTGTCCTTAAACTGATGACACAGTGCTACCGACTCATTTCAGATTACATCATTTCTGTCTGGTTCCCAGGCTAACAGAAACCCAGAGTGTAACAGCCCTTTTGATCTTGCACCTGGTCAGGAAGCTATAGCAATAAAATACATTATACATGCAAATAATAGAAATTAAGTCTGTTCTCAAAACAATGGCATAAGTCCTTCATCTAGACATTTCAGCTCCAACTCTGAGATCAAAAAACTGATTGCAGCTTGTTGTGTCTGACAGGAATAAGAACCATTACCTGCTGCCCTACAGCATACTCTCTAGCTTGAGCATTCCTGTCATACTATAGCTTTTTCTGTTGGGTTTCTGCCAGGTTCTCCTGGGTCAAGCCCATGAGTTCTCTGAGCCTTGTCCTGAGGTTTAGGACATATGCCACAACAGACTCCTCGTGAGATTCACACTCACCTTCCCACTCATCTCGAATTAAATCTAGAGGTCCCCTCACCCTATGCCCATACAGCAACTCAAAGGGTGAAAAACATGTGGATTCCTGGGGAACCTCTCTGTAAGCAAACCACAGATGTGGAAATATTTGTCCCACTCCCTCTTAAACTGGTCTGCAAATGTCTGTAGCATGGACTTGATTGTAGAGTTTAACCTCTCAACCAGACCATTAGTCTGGGGATAGTAGAGGGCGGTCTTCAGTTGCCCCCACAGTACTTTCACAGTCAAGCCAGCAGGTTTGACATGAAATTGGCACATCTGTCAGTCAGTATTTCTTTTGGGAAACTTACCCTGCTGAACATTTCTAAAAAAGCATTTGCCACTTTTTTCTGCCGCAATGGAGGACAAAGCCACTGTCTCAGGGTATCTTGTAGCATAATCTACTACCACTAGGATATACTTTTTCACCTGTGGAACTTGGGGTACTCAGAGGCCCCACAAAATCCATAGTTACCCTCTGAAATGCTTCCTTAATCACAGCCAAAGGCATCAAAGGAGCTCTTACCTTGTCTCCAGCCTTGCCTACCTTTTAGCACTGCTCACAGGTTCTGCAGTGCCCTGTTACATCTCTGGAAATTCCAGGCCAATAGAAGTTCTCCATAATATGTCTCTTTGTATATTCTATGCCCATATGACCTACAAAGGGAATATCATGGGCTATGGCTAGAAGCACCAGATGGTAGGCTCTGGGCACTACAAACTGCTGTACTGTCTCACCTTCTAGCCCTCCCTCAGGTGTCCACTCCCTATACAGTAACCCTTTGTCCCAGTGTACAGATTCCCCCTTCCCTTGAGAATCAGGCACCTCCCTAGCTACCTGCCTCAGGCCTTGCAATGTAGAGTCTGAGAGCTGAGTCTGTCTCAACTCTCTCTTTGGAACCCTTCCCAGCTCCCCTTCCACAGGAAGTCTGGCATCCTCTGACAGTGGTGTCTCACTGTCAGCCTGGGTACAACTACTCACCTCTACCTTTGCAGTCATTCTGTCCAAGGGAACATCAGTACCCACAAGCAGCTGTGGCTCACCTTCAGTCTCACTGCTACAGCATAGCTTCCTCCATGAAGTAACCACCTCACCAGTCCTGACTGCAAGTATGTGGTCTGTCTCAGTCTCCCCAGGCTGCCAGACCCACATGCTTGTCTTGAAGCCTGACTGCATGTAACTGCATTAACACATAGTACTGCCTCATCAAAATCCTTCCCTATCAGGACATCTGCAGGATGGTAGTTTGGTACCCCTGTTATCTCAAGACAGCATACTATTGGCATTTTGTCTTCCCCACTTACTGGCTCTCTTGCATTTTGTTCCCCACCTTGCGTCCGTGCACATCTGTATGCAACATGGCCCCACTGGTTGCATTCAAAACGTTTAACCCTAGGTCCTGGACATGTACCTGGACTAGTGGATTCCCTGCTACTGGCAGATTCTGTTGGGGCAGTCTGGGCTGCCCACCATGGGTTCCTTTAGATCCATGAGCAGTACTTGGGGTCTCTTTCCTGTGCAGGGATTCCCTGCTTGCTAGGTATAGGTCTCCCTTCTTCCCCGTCTCATTTGAAGTAGCACATTGTCTATCAGCTAACCAGATCCTCATGTCCTCAGGCAAAGTGCTAAGGGCTTGTTTGCTCACCAAAAGGTCTGCCAGCCCTTCAAAAGTGGTGACCTGACATCCACTCACCCACCTATGAAACTAAGTGCTCAGTTCAACAACATATTCACACACACTTTCATCTGCCTTGCGTCTATGCTCACAAAACTTTTTCCTATAAGTTTCAGGTGTTAGCTTAAAAAATTCTAACAAGCAATTCTTAACAGCAGTATAATTAAAACAGTCAATGTCAGACATTTTGGACAAAACAGTTACAGCTTTACCATGGAGTTAGGGGGTCAGGAACCATACCCAGAGCCTTTGGTCAACATCACACTGTTTACATACCCTCTCAAACATATGAATGAAACTATCAAAATTATCCCCCTCTGTAAACTACGGAAGAAATTTACTGACCTTTTGTGCTTCTGGGGTCTAGTTACTCCCTTCCACATTACCTCCATGACTTTGGCGAAGAGTCAGAATCACCTTTTCGTGCTGCTTCTGCCTTTCCTTCTCCTCAGCTTCCAGGCATAGCAGTTTCTCATTCTCCTCAGCCTGTAGACATCTCATTCTCTCTGCTGCTTCTGTTTCCAAATGTCTGGCCTCCAACTCATGTCTCTTTAGCTCCAGATGGATTTTTAAGTCCTCTGCAGAAAGGTTAAGCTGTCCATTCTCTGAGTGTTGTACACCTCCACTGCCAGTCTGATCATCCTCCTGATTGCTGTTTTCTGATGCAGCAGTGATCAAAGCTGCAATCATGTTTGTCTTAGTCAGGTTTCCATGCACCAGTCCCGTAGCCTGGCACATCTCAGCCAGCTGGCTCCTTGTCAGCTTTCCATACTCCTCTGCTGACATGCCTGCCTGCTCTCCCTGACTAACTAAGCTAACAAAAGAATAAAACAATTGTGATCTGAACTCTGAGTATTCACTGCATGGCTAATTTGGAGTGCAAAAACACCTTCAGAGATTACTGTACAAAAGCTACAGGAATTTACACTAATCCCACTATTGCCACCAGTTAATATGTGATGCCCGTGCACTGGCCCAGCAATCAAGGAGGCTCATTCCTCATCAATAACACCAGTGAGGAACATCCACATAGGGGAGGATAACAAATACACATGCAGTAAAGTACAATTTCCCTTAAGAGCACACAGAGATCACAGTCAGTCTGGGGCTGGTTTCTCCCTTTCTCTCCAGATCCCCAATAAGACTCAGCTGTAGGGTTCAGATCTCAGCCTAGTGGTCAAGTTAAAACCTCCAACACCCTGTCTGTCCAACCAGTGCTTCATGCCCCTGCCCAAGTAGCTGACACACACACACACACACACACACACACACACACACACACACACACACACACACACACACACACACACTTTGGGATATAAGTTATATACAAACACAGACACTCCTGGGGAAGGCTGGCACATGTTCCCCAGCTATGCCCCTTCTGTCCAGGCTTTTAGGTAGTAATCACCACCAACAACCACTCATATCAGCTACTAATAAGGCCCTTATCAAAGGGTGTCCAATTATTGGTGTTTAATATTATTATCCAACTGGTAAATGTGACTGAACAGCGAGGCTTATTTGGGGTAGCTTGGACAGTATCACTATATACATGCAATGTTCTGTAGAGCTTCAGTTTTCTCTACATAAAACAGCCACAGTTGGAATGTTTAAACATATTTAATAATAAATAATAAAAACACAAGACAATACTTCTTACTACACAGTGCTAGTAAAGAATTCAGAGATAACAGGAAATGCTTAAAATAATGCAGCAGAATAGTTCTGACATCAATACAGAAAAAAACAATAGTCTAATCTTCCTATTTATTAGCTATATCTAAGAGCAAACACAGTTCGGAAATAAATTTACATATAGAGCACAGGCAGAGTGCTGGTGAGTTGGATGTTCTCAAGACAAATACAAAAATGCCCTGAGTCTCTCTGTCCTTAATTTGATAACACAGTACTACTGACTCATTTCAGATTACATCATTTCTCTCTGGTACCCAGGCTAACAGAAGCCCAGAGTGTAACAGCCCTTTTGATCTTGCACCTGGTCAGGAAGCTACAGCAATAAAAGACATTATACATGCAATATCTAGCAATTAACTCTGGTCTCAAAATAATAGCAAGAATTCCTTATCCAGACATCTCAGCTCTGAGTTTGAAATCAAAGAATTATACAATGCTTGACTTATCAGCTTTTCTCCAGCAGAGTGCAATGTGGTTACATTTTTGAAGTTCAACATTTAATGCCATTTTCTTCCATTTAAGAGAACAAGCCTGTGGCTTATATTAATATTTACAAATAGAATTATCTTCAAAATTCTGTCTGGTTAGGCTGGCAGCCTTCACATGTATTCACATGTACTACAATGGAATAGCAAACCAAAGGCAGCGTCCATGATTCTCCCAACAAAGAAAAAAATGGGGTAGAGTTTGAGAATTCCCTAGTAAATACAAGCAATTAAGGAAGTTTATGACTGAATGCATCCCAGCAGTACAACAGATAGGCTTTCCCAGGTATATAGCTTTCTTGATGCAAGATAACCCTAATCCTTGATAACAGTTTGTCAGTATACTTATCTTGCCTTACCTGTCACATCATAAATTCAGTCTTTATATTTTTTTTCATTGAGTAAAGGGCATAGAGGGAGGACATCAGAGAATACAACTATTACATGAAGGAAACAAGGTGATTCACTAGTAACCCTTCCTTAGTCCTGATAATAACAGATTTTTGTCTTTATCACTGTAACTTGTATATATCATGTCAAGCTTTCTCAACTTGAAGCCCTGCTATGTGACCTCCAATCTTGTGGGAACCTCCTAGGTACACTGTGTTGCAGGAGTTTCAGAATGTTTGGTACTCACATCAAGGATGCATGAAGTAATCCACAGACTGCCTGCAAAGGAAAGAAAATGCACAAAGCAAATGTGACGAAACAAGCCCCTATGAGTAACAGACAAAAGCCCATCTTGACTAAAAGACCACTGCCAACCTGGCCCCTCATGAGCCCAAATAAGGATGGACACAAAATTAACTGTCACAAACTCAGAAAAACTACCAGAAGAAAACAAGCATCACTAGACTTAAACTTAGAGAGATGCCCAGTCAGAGCACCTTACCATAAAAACAAATGACCACCATACCAGCAAAACTCTCAAAGCCATTATTCACACCAACCAACAAACACACCAAAGCAGCTCTCCAAAACAGAACACTTCCTGACCATTCTGGAATGCTGTCAGGACATTGCCTGTCAGCTCTACAAACAAATCAATAACCCCAAGGGCTTCTCCATTAGTTTAACTACCAGTGCCAACAACCTATTCTTCTACCCATTTATGCTATTTTATTTCTCCTTTTTGTATCTAACTTAACATTAAAACTTTTTACCACAGCTAGCCTGGTCACTGGTAGATGTCTGAATCTAGGTCAACACAGGAGTGAAACTGACAAAACAATCATAATCCTTTACAAAGCCTACCACCAGAATGGCTTGGAAGTGTGGGATTGCATATTTAAGCAGTGAGGCACTGTCCACTGACATCATGCTTACAAACAAACCTGCTTATGGGTGCCTGATCAAAATTAACTGATCTGTAAAATCTCAGCCTTAAATGGTAACTTGAAGCAACCATCTAACTTACTTCTTAATGCAACAGAATCATTTAAACCACAAGCGACAGGTGCATTCATTACAATTGCCACTCCACTTCCTTTTTCTCTAATTTTGATTAAAAATCCCCACCTCTAAAAATTCAACTCAACCGAGTCCAAGCAAAAAATAGAAACAAGTTACCCTAGGTCAGTAAAGTGCATTGTCTGTCTTCTGCAAAGACACATGTATGTTTATAAATCCATTGATTCAGCCTTTTCACCATCTTAAGGAGATGACAGTATTTAGTAATACTGTCTTGATTCTCATACATGCTGTGAGCTCTTATTGTGACTTTTTGTTATCAGTTGTAAGTCATGCCTGCCACATGTTTTACAATGATTTAGGTTTAGGTTACCTGTTTACCCTGATAGGGGTTACCAGTGGTTTCCCACTGGGTTCTGTACTGAG
The DNA here is from genome assembly GCF_019279795.1 of Protopterus annectens. Classification (NCBI taxonomy): domain Eukaryota; kingdom Metazoa; phylum Chordata; order Ceratodontiformes; family Protopteridae; genus Protopterus; species Protopterus annectens. The sequence continues at coordinate 238,430,021 of NC_056737.1, forward strand.
ATTACTCTTCTGGACTATTTTTCTCAGACACATAAGTGAAAAATGAGTTAAAGGTAACCAGACATGCTAAAGTTTCCAAATCATATAACATAAGTTACTGTACATGTCCAAAGATGGCAGGGAGTTGATTACCTATGAATGAAATTTGAGACTACATACTATTTTATGTTATTTATAGGTGTAGACTTTGGATGTAATATTTGCTTGCTGCTGTCATTGTTGCATTTTTGGTTTATATAAATTTGACAATTTTAGTACCAGATTCAGTTCCTGTTCTGATTGGACTGGTTTGCCAGTGCTAGATGTGTTGGGATCTGTGTATATGGTCCATTTCCAATTCATTGAGCAGATGAACAATGAGTTTTCATTGGCAGTCTTCTGGAGTTCTGCTTTGGTGGGTTGGACTTTTTGTTGCTTTGCTGTAGAGGCCATGTTTGTTAATTGCTTTTAACTGTGGCAATTTTTATAGTTGTTAGTGTTTGCTGTTGTTATTCTGCATGCTATGTTTGTTACATTATTGCACTTGTAGTGCTTGTTATGCTGTTTTTTTTATTTGATTTATTTAATTTTGAACAGAAATTAAATTTTGCCCTGCTCCATGATGTGCTATTTTATTTAAGACTGGATTTTCAATTTTGGTTTACAACTTTGAGTCTTTATATATGCTTGACTGTAACAATAATTTGATTGATGACTGTCAGTATGAGTTCCAGCTTCATTCAGACTTGAGATCATCTTGGACTTACTCCTGTTGGATTTAGTGGATTGTTTTACTGGAGTATTAGGGATTTTTTATTTGGGACACAATAGTATTTTCTTTTTTGTTTTAGTGTGGTATTTATTTCATTACTGCTGAGTGCATCTTCAGGCATTTCTGCAGTTACCTCCTACTGCGCCTCTAGGCGTCAGATATTACTTGTTCATATTTGCATTAATAATTCCAAAAACATGCTACATACAAGGTATCTGTCTTGAAGTGTACATGATGGCAAACACAACTGTATTGATATTTGATTTCTGTAAATGAGTATTTCTTAGAAGTGTAACATGATAACTTCATTTTTAAAGATTCAAGCCACATCCACTAGGAGTTAAAGGTACACACTCAAAAGAGACGTACTGGAGGGAATGAATTATAATCATTATGCAAACATGTAAAGCTGATCTGTGTGCTTCATGAACAAGAGCAGCAATGTAATTCATAGAGGCCATTCATGCCAATGCTCGATGATAGTGAATGTACTCATGCAGATGTAGAAATAATAAGATGTAAATTAGATATGATATAAAATCACAGTTGCTAACAAGTCCTTTTCCCACCTGTTTGCAATTCATAGTCATAAAGTGGCACACTTCTGTGTCATGCACAGATTCATTATAAAAGGTGGAAGCACACTTTTTCTATTTAGTTTGCAATTTGAGATGATGTTGTCCTTTTCTGGTAGCCTAGCTATTGCCCAGAGTGAGATGCTTGTCTTGCCAAGCCAAAACCACTTGGATCCAGCCACACTCACCAGCCAAGAATAAATAGATATAGGCAGAGAATTACAAATTATAATTTTGAGAATTAGGAAATCCTTGATAGCTTCAGAATGGACAGGTTTATTATAAGGGCCGTAGTAAAATATGCCCCCCATAGGGGTACTGAAGATGAGTGGCTTTCATATCCCTGTGGATACTAAGGTATGTATAGCCCTCACTATACTTGCTGTGGGGACCTTTCAGAGAGAGGCAGACAAGGGACACATTGGGTATCTCATAGTTTTCTGCCTCAAGAACACTTCAAAAGTTTCTGGATGTACTCTTGGTACATGTAGATCAGTACATCTATTTCCCAGTGTCACCTCAGGACTAAGGACTGAGCCCAGTCTATGGCTGCTTTTATGGGGTGGCACATTGCCCTTAAGCTGCTTTGTGCTATAGATTGTACCCATGTTGCAATCAACACCTCATCTGGTCCATGGGGAAGTGTTACTGCAATTCAAAGGGCTACCATTCTATAAACTGCCAGGTAATTTGTGATGTATGGGTGTTCCTCACCAATGTATCTGTCCCTGCTAATGAATATGATTTCCATATATGCCACATTAGCTCTTGCTACCACCTCTTCCTGCTCTGTAGGATGTCCAATGGTCTCCCTGTCAGTAGGTAAAAAAATATTTTTTAATCCTTTAAGTAGTTATTCATTGTAAAATGTAATGCTTCATACTAAATCACTTTTTTGTCCCCTCCTCTTTTTCTCTTTTATTTTATTTTTTTTTCAGGTGATGCTGAATATCAACTGGAGCCATGGCTCATGACAACAAATCCAAGTGGGGCTGCAGAAGACAATTTCAATAAAGTCCTGTCCCAGATACATATAGTCATCAAACATGTACTTGGAATGTTAATACATAGATTTAATACTTGGATAAGTCTAGGGATGCCTTCAGTATGACCTAGCTACATCATGCAGGATGTTTACTTTGTGTTGCATTCTGCATAACACAGTCATGCACTGACCTGGTTGTGAAGTAACCCATGCAGCTCCCAGTTCAAGTCCTACTACGACTAATGATGACCAGATGGCTACAGTAATAAGGGATCCCATGGAGTAGGCTTGTGCAGGGCATACAGCGGCACAAAGAAGCAGTGTCTAGTCCATAACTATCGACCTTGATATTCAGATTAGTGTTTCCTTTCTTGTACAAAACACAGAGTATAATTAATGCATACGGTGATATATGGGGGCTGTGCCATGTGGTGCATGGTCTGTTGTCATTGTTCATCAGATATTCCTTTTCATCTTTAAATAATTATTTTTATTCAAAACAAGTATTCATATTATTGTTGGTAAAAGTCATGTCTGAATGCTGATTGACACTTATTCAGTGATGTCATAAGGTATGATGTAAGGAATAATTACACATGTTTACCTGATACTGTACTCCAGTATGCATCCACTGACTCTCATGAGGTAGTAAACTAAATAGAAAGTGCCATTTCATTATTTAGCATGAGTTCATACTTTACGCATTAATGAAATGGTAAATGTTTCACAAGCTTTTTTAGTTTTATGCAATGTTTTCTCAGTGCTACTGTTATATATTTGAAATGGCTTATTAGTTATTTCTAACATAGTGACATCAGGTTATTTATTTTCTCATACACAAGAAGTTGTGTTCTCAGAGATTCATCATTATTGCAGTGCTGGGGTAAAGTGGCAACACTGGCAGTTTACATGGCAGGATTTTTTAAGGTGTATGTTATTGGTATTTGTCAGGTGTAGGATTTCTGAATTGAATGTTGTGATATTGGTGGGCCCTTAATGGCATAAATCAGTGCAATTTGATTGTTATGACATACAGCTTTTTTCCCATATATTTCCTCTACTTCTAAAACTATAACTATTGAAATCAAATACATAAGATACTTGTCTTAGTAATGTGCTACAGTCTGCACTCATGTATTCTGAAATGATTTTAATAATGCATTTCCTTCACAGCTAAATATTGACATCTCTGTGCTGAAATCTATTTGTAATTGCATTAATTTTTTAGTTTGAATCACAGCAGGTCATGGTCAAATGTATCACACAAGATATCTTGTAAAGAGAGGGCAGGTGAATCTAGGTGCATGAGATCTTGAGGATGGGCCGTAATATGAAATGTTTGGTGACTTGCTGTGATGTTGTGACCTACTTGAAGCAGTTGATCCTACAGACACTGATATCAGAGTGTTGCAAATCCTCAAATGAGAGGTTGTGCCATGTGCTGATGAATTCTGACTTGTCTTGCATAAATTCAGTTATTTATTTTATTATTTATTTTATTTTACATTTGTTGACCGGGCTAGTCTGGCTGGATACATGTCCATTTTCAGCAGAGGCCTGAGGAGAAAAGCTCCACTATATACTAGAAGGTAACATAAAAATAGTACAACGGGATGCAAAATTATAAGCATGATAAGAAAATTAGTCCAATGTAGTATAGTAATGATACTAAAGCAAATTGATAATAGCTATAATTAGCAAAACTTAAACGAAACTATAATTAGCAAACTTAACAAAGCTATAGCTATAACATAGAGAGATGATTTATGTTTGCAAATTCTTTGCTGTAGTAGGAATAGTACAGCCATAAAAGAAAGAAAGTAGTAAATTACATAAGAGTCTTTAGGTATTTGCAGTATTCACAATTGTTCTAATCGTTTTGTGCCAGGGCAATAGATTAAGAGGCAGATTTGCATAGCTGGGAGCAACCTATAAATTTGGGGGGATAACAGGTTGCAGAGGTAAGGTAGTATCCAAGTGGATAGTAGATAGTTGCAGAAGAGGGGTAGTATTAGTGATAGGGACAAGCGTAGAGGTAAATGGAGAGAAATGAGAAGAGGGTTGGATGATCAGGTCAGTCAGGGTTTGAGCAGGGGCATAGCCAGTGAGACACAAAATAGTTCCTCAGTTGTTTCCTGAAAAGTTGAGAAGAGCCTAGAGAGGTCAGTTCTATGGGAAGTTTATTCCAGTATGAGCCAATGGCGTTTGTAAACAAGGAGTCACCAGCTTTGTTGTGTGTTTTGAGAGTGGCAGCTAGTAGTTTGTTGGCTGAACGAAGGGAAGTAAGATTCCTGTAAGGGACAACAAGGTTATTTAGTATGGGTGTATTAGAAGGGTGGTTGAGGATTTTATAGGTGATAACTAATTGATGTAGGAGAATAAGATTTTGGAGTTCGAGCCAGTCAAGCTTTTTGAGGTTAGCACAATGATGGGTGTGAAATGGGGAACCTGTGGCAAACCTGACAATGCTATGATAGGCCATGGCAAGTTTCTGAAGGTTAGATTTTGAAAGGTTTATAAAGGATGGGGAGGCATACAATAGTGTGGAGATGAGATGAGTTTGGGCTAGAGACACCCTTGTAGATGCTGTTAGAAAGGGCTTAAGTCTATAAAGAGCACCAATCTTTTTATTAACAGCTTTGATGGTTAGGTCAATGTGGTAATCAAAGTTTAGTTGATTATATATTGTGACGCCTAGTAGTTTAGTAGAACAGTCAGGTGTAATGATAGTGCCATTGTCAGACATAATTGAAAAGGAGAGAGGGGGGGATTTAAGGGTAGGAGAGAAAAGTAATAGTTTGGTTTTTTTGGGATTAAGGAGGAGACAGATATCTTGGAACCATTTTTCTACTGCTGTAAAGACTTGTTGGGTAGAAGAATGAAGTTCGGCTGGGGAAACAGCAGAACAGATGAGAGTTGAATCGTCTGCGTATTGAATACATGTGGAGGTGGGAAGAGAGGTAGACAGGTTATTTATAAATATGGAGAAGAGAAGGGGTCCTAAGATGGATCCTCGAGGGACACCGATAGTGACTGGGAGCAGAGAGGAAAGATGGCTGTCCCAGAGGACTGCTTGTTGTCTATCTTTCAAGTAGGAGTCAAACCAGTGCAATGCCAAAGGTTCGAGAGAGAGACATTTCAAAGTGTCTAGCAGAAGGTGATGGTTCACCATATCAAAGGCTTTAGAGAGGTCAAGAAATAAAGCAGAGGAGAAGAGATTGTTATTGCGATTTTTGTTGATAGTGTCTGAAAAGGAGAGAAGAGCAGTGG
>NC_056737.1:238440601-238550601 GCF_019279795.1 Protopterus annectens
TTCCCAGACTATACAGTAGTACCAGCTGCCACCACCCACTAATATTTATCAGCTACGCAAAGGCCCTTAAAAGGGTGTCCAATTCTTACTGTGCAATATTATTTTCCAATTGGTAGCATAGCCCAGGGCTAGAGGTGGAGACCAAAGGCATGCAAATACTCTAAAGAGCTTAAATTATCTCTACAAAAACAGCCACAGTTGAAAGGGTTTAAAATATTTAATAACAAATAGTCAGAACACAAGAAAATAGTTTTTACTACACAGTGCTAGTCAAAAGTTCAGAGAACACAGATACTTAAAATAATTCAGTAGTACAGTTCTGACATCACAGAAAAACACTTAGTCTAAACTTTCTAGTTTCTAGCTATTTCTAAGAGAAAACACAAGTCTAAGATAAACTTACATATAGAGCAATACAGTGATGATGAGTTGGATGGTCAAGACAAAAATGCATAATGCTCTGTGATTCTCTCTGTTTTTAAAATCGCATTCCTGGTTCACATTACATCATTCTTCACACTTCCCTGGGTTCCCAGGCTAACAGAAACTACATTTACATTCTTCACCTCTGGGCAGAAACCAGAGCAATAAAGGACATTTATGCATGCAAATTCTGGCCATTAACTCTGGCCTTAAAACAATAGGCAGGATGCCCCACTCTAGACTCACTGGCTCCGAGTCCTAACCTCAGAGGGTCACAACATGCTTTACTTGGTCAGTAGAGTGCACTGTTGTTGCATTTTTTCCAGTTCCACATGTAACACTATTTTTACCATTTAAGACAACAAGCCTGTGGTTTACATTAATATTTACAGATGACAGAATTATCTCCAAAATTCTATCTGGCTAGGCTGGCAGCCTTCACCAATATTCACCCAATCTTCACAAGTAGGAATTAGCTTTGTTATTACTTAAACTGAATGTAGACATTTTATCAAAGAAAGGATTTTGGTTGTATAAGCCAGAAAATATTAATCACTATGATTATTGTATAAGACAGTAATTTCTTCCACAATATTAACTCCACATGCAAGATGGCTGAACTCACTCAGGCTCCACACTCCTGTCAAAGTAGATGTTGGGGAGAGGGGGGTGGAATAGCAAGAGAATGACCAGCAAATAGTTTGATGAGAAATTACCAATTTTATTTCTTCTGTATAGATTTCTACACATTTTCCAAATATGTTTACACTTATTAAGCAGCAAATTATCAAAACAAATTGTAACAGCAAATATGTTTTCATTAACTAAAGTTTATCTTGAAGAACTTTAAAACTTCCTTTCAATTGTTACATTGTTATGTGGGTAAAGCTTCTGGCTTTGAGGAGACGATAAAACTGCATTTCCTAAAGAAAATTCACAATATTACTTAAAACTGCAACTTAACAATGTAAACATAGTGAAAAGTAAAAGCTTCAAAAAAAAAAAAAAAAAAAAAACAACCCCCCCCCAGACAATCTGTGCATAGATATAAAAGTGTAGCAATTTGAAGGAAAGATGCATTCCTACTGTTTCAAAATGCCTTAAATAAGAAACATTAACACAGATGCACACACACACACACACACACACACACACACACACACACACACACACACACACACACACACACACACACACACACACACACACACCTAGGAAAGGCTGGCACCAATTTACCAGCTGTGCCCCCTTTGTCCAGACTATAAGAAATTACAGTGTCACCAGTCAGCTACTCTAAGGCTTCTATGGGGATACCTCATTATACAGAGTAAAATGAATACTAATACAAATGGTAGAGTTTGACCAAAGCAGCAAGGTTTTCAGGAGCGGCCACAATGTCACTAAAATAAGCATAAGTACTCTCAAGATGTTAAAAGTGTTCTCTAAAAGACCAGCCACAATGAAAGGTATAGAAATATTTAATAATAAAAATAAAATAGAAAAAATGAGAATACTAAATATTTAGTTACAATAAACACCATAGGAGATATAAAAACATTACACAGTTGGACACATTCACACAGATGCAGAAAAATAATACTTAACTAATCTCACTATATTTTCCTGACTGACTTAAGAATTACTATTCCCTAGATAAGTTATTTACTATAGCAAGGCAAGATTATGAGTGTTGAGTTGCTTACTACAGCAAGACAAGATGAGGTGTGTGAGGTTGTGCGAGATATCTGTGAGAAATCTTTCCTGTCAGGTTCCGAAAAACAAAGCACTGCTACAAAAATTCTGTCATATTTCTCACTAATATCTAAATTATAATTTCAGTGCTGGTTATAGAATGACATCACATCTGGTCACCTGAACCTAGTACTATACACACCCAGAACTTTCTTAAGATCTGTTGTAGCATCTGAAAGCTATAAAACAGTTTCAAAAACTTCCACCCTTCCAGGGTAGCAATTAGTTAACCATTAAGAACAATACAGTAAGATCCCTGGTCCTGGTTTTCCCAGACATTTTTGTCTCTGGCTGCAATCAGACTTGAAAGATAAAAAAGTGAAGGCCTAAACCAACCCATTTAATTTTTAACCTATTTTTTTAAATTAGCTGGACTGAGATTAACCTTTTCCCTTCCAGAATTCCATGTTAAAAATGTATAGTAACACTGTCTGACATGCATGTATATCTCTTTTCTGTCCAGCAGGACCCACTGTTGATACATTTTTAACACAATCAACTTTGCAAATACATTTTTAACACAAGCATTTGTACAAATCAGTCTGATATGCAAATGGCATAAAATTCTTTACAAAATTCTAGCTAGCTATGCTAATATATGTTACATATGCACTGCCACACTCTCCCTGGCACAGATGGTCCTACCTCATATCATCACAAGTTCAAACATGGGATTTAGGGCGTGAAGTTTTTCAATGGCCAAAATGTCTTGAAATTGTTCATCACACTATGAAAGTATTGTCAGGCTTCATGTAAATATGATTTGAAAATCCAGAAACTGTCCAGTCTTTTCAAAACCATACAAAATAGAGATTTATGAGGATACATTGAATGGAATCTGCCAAAGAACAATGGTTTGAAAATTTGTCATTGAAAACCACTTGCAATAAATAAGAGAATAAGCCTTTTTTGCAGGGTTAAAGCCCCCTATGCCCCCTAATATATATATATATATATATATATATATATATATATATATATATATATATATACATATATATGGCTCTACTTCTAAATTATGAAGTTTCAAAATATCAACTTTCTTATGGTCAGGACCATATGATCAAAGTTCTGAAACTTCAAAATTTAAATAAAAAAAATATAATTTTTTTTTACATTTTTGCATGGGGCAAGCCCCCCTGTGCCCCCCACATCCCCTGCTAATTAAATATACCAACTCTGGGATCACACTACAGCAAGGAAAACTATAAATATTCCATTCCACACTGTACGGAGATCTCCATTTAAATGGTTTGAAGTTTCAAAACTTTAATCTTATGGTTTCAACCATAGGAAAGTCGATGTTTTGAAACTTCAAAATTTAGAAGTAGACCCCCACACACACACACACATATATATATATATATATATATATATATATATATATATATATGTAGACACACACACACACACACACACACACACATATATATATATATAGCTAGACAGATATATATATATATATATATATATATATATATATATATATATATATATATATAGGTGTAAGTCAAAAGGTAGAATCACATGTAATAGAAAAGTTTTGTTGGAGAGAATGCAGAAATGAGTGAATACTCATTTGAGTAAATCATATGTGGTTGAATTTGGTTTTATATAGTGCACGTAAGCAGGAGTATAAAAGAAAATTAATGTTTGAATGAAAAAGTGGTGGTTGTGAAGATGTGTAAGACTGTGTTATAGGAGTTGTGAATATACAAGAGTTCTGAGGTTTAGGGTTAGAGTAAGGGTTATTTAAGGGAATAGAGTTGGCATTGTGTATGTTTTGTGTTGTCTGTATTCTGTGCCCTTTTGTTTTGTATAGTTGTGCTGTTAGGAAAAGGGAAAGGATGTTTAGTAACATAATGTGTTGGGCTAGAGTTAGGGACAGGGGGTAGGGTTAGGGTTATGATTAGGGTTAACACACAAATAAGGTGGTGCAGGGAGTGAAGATATATGTATGTGTGTATGTACGTGTAAACCAACGTCACAGTCCCACACAACAGAAAAGTATAAACATTAATGTTGCTTTCAGCAATATCTCTTTCCCTGTATTGTCCATCAAACAAATTACTGTCAAAAAATTCTCACTTTCCATAAAACAGTAAGAAAATCAATCTAAATAGACCTATTACTAACATTAGAAGCTATCAGATTTTGAAACATTTCTACCACATTTGTCTCTAATTTCTCCAGAATTAACATGACAGTAACTTACCTGGTCCTTATTTCTCTCTAGTAGTTGTGTAAGTTTGGAATCAATAACTTCACAATCACTGTATACTGAGACATTAAACTGTTGGGCATTTGGTTATCCGAAGTCTCATCTTTAACAATATTGGATTGTACATAGCACATATTTACCTCTCTGCCCTCCATTTTGGAAAAGCAATCAAAATCCATCACATTCCCACATGAACAGGTGGGTTTCCCTAGTGTCCTAAATACATGTTATCTTATTACTACATGTACAATCTTGTGACATTTGGAAAAAAAGGCATGTATTCCAGCATGATTTTACTGTTCAGCAACATGCAGTTAACAAAGTACTCCAACAGTATGGAAATATATATTTTAATTTGGAGACTACATAACAAAAATGAGTTGTCTAGATATGCTAGTACTCTAAGTAACAATGAACATTCAAACAATTTCCTTTGTGGTAACAGCACAGATACAAGCAAAATATATTAATGTGTGTTAAGGTGATGGAATGGAAACCACCTTCACTCTACCTGACTAGAAATTGCTCCCTTTTACCCACTGAAAAGAGTTACAAGTGTCTAATAGGTTTACATAACAAATTAGTAAAATAAAGAAGGCAATGTAAGTTTATAAAACATTACTGAATTTTCTATATGATCTTAAGTAAAAAAGTACTGCAGTATGGCATGGTGAAAATGAAAAAAAAAAAAGAGAGAATGCACTGGTATGTCTGTACCAAATGCCCCAAGTCCTGATGCTTGCAATGTTTCACAGACATCAAAACTTTTCCTGATTTTTGCTCTATACACTGTTTAAGCAATAATCCACACCTGGGTTGGGGTATATCAGGATTTACCCACTGTTGATGTTGTTTGATCATGAGGGTGAAGACCGAATGATTACACACAGTCAACCGTGTGTAAATCCTGATTTATCAACACCCAGGATTGGATTGTTACTATTATACAATGGCATTAGTTAAGAAAGAAATCTCTTACCTTTCTTAAATAATATCTTTGCATAAGGGCACTGGAGTGTTCCTCCACATTTTTCCTTCTTTACTGACATACTGAGTATGAGTGTGGGACCTGCGCTCTCACTAGTGCACAGTATATCAGTGCAGTGTAGGAAAAGCAACATTGCTCTCTGTCAAGATTTTACAAGGGCAGTGCAGAAATAGAAGGAAAAATCAGGTATGTTTCTGCTTCTTTGTTTTTTTTTAAGAATATACATGATTTTTCTTCTATTTTGCTCTTTCCCTCAGCATATTCCAAAGTTTGGCCACTCAGTGGTACTTCAGTGGCCGAACTTTATTTTGTTAGTATGGAACGCTGATTGGTTGTCCAGTCAGCATGTTTGTTTTTGATTACAAATGAGCCATCATTATATAATAATGAATAGTGAAGCCTGTTGCACACAGCTGTCCGCACAGGGATGTGGAATCAGGACAAGTTTAAATGATATGATACAACATGAATGAGTCATCTCATTTAATGATAGAATAGTTAGATGCAAGTTTGTCTGTCTTAAATGACAAAGCTTTCAATGTCTGTGAAAAGTACTGCTAGATTTTTTATCTATCAGTTTATCTGTCTATCTAGTGATCTATCTGTCTGTCTATTTGTGAGGACAACGCTTTCAATAGGCTGTGAAAACTATGGATAGATTTATTTTCTTTGTGAAGGTGTGGCCTGATGGCTTTCTGGCCAGAATTAGAAGTTACTTTGTTACTACCTGTCTAGAAAATACTATGACACTGACAAAATAAAAGAAAACATTCTAAAATATCTCTGTTGCTCATTGTTCCTCCTTCTTTTTCAGTGTCATCCTTCTCTATCGCTCAATATAAAGGTTTCAAGAAAAGTACCTGTCTTTATAAAGTGAAGAGAAAGGCATAGTGTTCATTTAACTGAGAGAGTGCAAAGAAATTCTGTCATCCTGCCCAGTATTAAAACTAAAGGGTTCCGCCCCATCCCTCACAATGACTGTTGCTGATCATATTTCATAAAGGCATACCAGATGCGATGAGTAGTGGTTATGCATGGCAGTCCCTTTATTTTAATTCACCTGAGAAAACAAGCCCCCCTTCAAACAGCCAGGTAACCTGTATGTTAGTGCACAGTGAAACTGCTGACTTGTACGGCTTTGATAGCTGGCAAAACACAATGTCCTATTCATAGCAAACACTCCCAGATCATTGAAAAAATCTAGGGCATTGCATGGCGACATTTTTCTCATTCAGCCTGACTAGGTAACATTAGACTTTCTGAATCCTCACTGGTAGAGTTATACATATGAGTCATTTGAATGGAAATGCCATGAAACTCAGAACATCATTTTGATTATTATATTTAACAAAATGAAAAACATGGTCACACTGAAGTTGTCTGAGGTTCTCGACATGTAGAACTACTTATACGCACATTTTATCTTGTCATGCAGCTGATAGCTTTATATTCCCTAAAAGCTTTAGCATCCCTATTACCAGTCACATACTACCCTGTCCAAATTACTTTTTCTCTCTGACTCTCTTTCTATTCCTCACACTTCTGTGTTTCTCTCTCTGTCTCTCTCTCTCTCTGGGGAATATACAGTTGCCTGCATGTACAGTGCAGTGGCTAAGTAGTGATGCGTTACTAAATTATATCCTGTTACCCAGAGTTCAATACCAACAGCATCTCCCTTTCCGTAAGCTTATACTAATGTTTCTAGGTTGAGGATAGTACTGCTAAGCATACAACTGCTGCCTCACAAATTTCAGTAATAGGCCATATTTCTTGTTATCAATGGTCCACATCCAGTGAGAAAGTTCCATTCACCCAAGAATGTGGATTTACAGCAGCTGGACCAGGAAGATCATTTTACTGCAATAATTAGCAGCTGCAGTTTCTACTAGTAGAAGTGTAAAAAGCATATGCAACTGTTTTACAAACTTACCTCTGCCTCTGTCAACACAGTTATCACCTCCGTTTGAGAATGTACATGTTGGTACATATAACATAAGAAGTGAAGATGTTTAGGAAAAAGGGAGAGCATGAATACCGGATGTACTCGATCATTTAGGATTGAGGTCATGATAGGTTAAACATCCTACATTGGCTGCTCTGTCATTTATCATATTTTCCTTATGATTCCTATGTGACACAGTCATTGCAGAATATGCTAGTAGCTCTATATAGACAGCTCTCTGCTGGAATCTTGGCTAACGTCTTTTCTCTCTCTTACACTTAATGCCTGTCCAATAAAGGTAGGCATACTGGAATATCGGTAGTGCTCATCACATACAAAAATTGTATTGTGCTAGTTAAATACTGACAGCAGGCCTTTTTGTCCACCTCACCAAGTGATTTCTGACTAATAGTAGTCACAGTGGTACAGTGGTCAATGTTTCTATCAAACAGTTGGTTGTCCTGTTCAGTTGTACCCTTGGGTGGCTTCTGTGTGGAGTCTGCATTTCCATGCTTTTTCCACAAGGGCTTTCATTATGTGCTGTGGTTTTCTTTCACATCTCACAGACATGCTGTAGGTGAATTATATGTGTGTGTGTGTGTGTGTGTGTGTGTGTGTGTGTGTGTGTGTGTGTGTGTGTGTGTATGCGTGTGTGCGTGTGCGTGTGTGTGTGTGTGTGTGTGTTTGTGTGCCTGTGCGTGTGTGCGTGTGTGCGTGTGTGCGTGTGTGCGTGTGTGTGTGTGTTTGTGTGCCTGTGCGTGTGTGCGTGTGTGTGTGTGTGTGTGTGTGTGTGTGTGTGTGTGTGTGTGTGTGTGTGCGTGTGTGCCTGTGCGTGTGTGTGTGTGTGTGTGTGTGTGTGTGTGTGTGTGTGTGTGTGTGTGTGTGTGTGTGTGCCTCCTGTGATCAGTGACATGCTAGTGTAACATCTAGATTTGTACCCAGACAATAAAACTGGTATGAAAGACTGAGTGAATGAATAAATTAGTAAATGAATGAATATTCTGAGTGCATGGAAGTCTAACATCTTAACTGTTTCATACCTTAAATGATATTATTCAAGACACCCATCTGTACTAATTGCATCCCACCCTTACTTATTACTTGACTGCTAACACATGTACATGCTAGAGTGAGTCTCGAAGCATGGAGACTGAATGGCCAAAAGAATGGACTTATATTTATTAAGCCTGAGATGACATTTCTCAGAATATTCCCATTTTGCTGGTATGGTGATCTCGAAGTTCATATATAAAACTTTGGGGGGGTGTAGGGGTGCAGGGGGGCTTACCCCCTGCAATAAGAAGTTTAAAGCAAGTTTTGAGATTCACTCTTCTCCTGTGTTTTCGATCTTTTTTTCCCAGCTTGTTGACACACCGCATTTCGAGTGAGGATATTTCAATAGGGAGTTACATCATGCATTACTGCTCTTCTATCACCTGTCTTTCTGTGCTGACCATCTACATTTCAGTAAACCAAAGACTGTAATGTTTCTCTCATGAACTACAGCTGTTTTTCTTTCTATATACGTAAAACCATTTTTCCTCCTCTCCCTGTCTGTAGAGTTGTAAACTGTCTATCCCTTGCTGCTCTTATCATTAGAGTTCATAACATTTTAATGTGTGACTTGTAATAATAAGAATAAAGCTTTTAGGAAATATCAATACAGTATATCAGCTATCCATCCATCCATAATTCCTTTTTATCATTTTTACACATGGGGTTGGCAGGGGTCACTTCAACAGTGACAGTCATCTAGAGCCAGGGTTTATACTGACAGGTGGCTAGCCCTGCCATGGATTAATCAATGAGCTATATCTACCAATATATACTTTTAGTATTATGATTTTTTTGCTCTTATCTCCTGCCAGGTGTATAGTTTCATAATTTTCAAACGTTTCATAAGTTTTAAATACACTGCTAATCGGGTCACATGACCCTTTAAAATGCAGCTTCCTTCATTCAAAATGTGTATTTTCTTTCCTGTAGATTTTTTTTTTTTTAATTTGTGAGTGTTCCTGCACTTCTCACACTAAAAGGTAAACAATTCCACCACCTGGAAGTAGATTGAATTATAAACATATTTCTTTTGGTTGTTTTGTTAATTTTCATGATATACCAATGACCCCTGTACCTGTTTTTCTAATACTGACAATCCAAAATAATTTCTTATTTTTTAACAGAGTTTTGAAGGCCAAAAAGTTTGCCACTTAGGCATCTATATGAAGTACTGCAAGGTTTTATTTCTTTTAGTTTGTTAAAATAGGTCATGTTCTTAACTCCTTTTGAGCAAAATCAATTTGTGTCAAGGTACAGAAAGCTAAATTATATTCAATTGAAGGCCTTACTTTCAACTTGTATAGTGTGAGCATCACAGTTTTGTATCTGGAGGTTATTGTTTTGGTCATTAATCCTATTTTATTCATTGCCTTGTGCTTTATTTCATTTATATGAGCTTTAAAAGAGAATCCATTGGCAATGAAAGTTCCTAAATCCTTTATTTGCTCAATTATTTGCAAGCACTCACTTCCTAATCTAATTTGTATTAATTTATCCACTTAATAAAAAAGATGAGTTAAACCAGAGCACGGTCCAAGTTCATGGCTGAAGTGGCAACCTGAACCATTTTCTGATTTCACTCATCTTTTTTATTAAGTAGATAAATTTGTTTACTAAGTGGATAAATTATTGTTGGTTGCAGAGTGAACCATTTGTCTTCACGGCAGTGACATTTGTGGTTTTTGTGCTAATTTGTATTAAGACCAAATGAGCCTGCTTTACTTTTCATAGTATTGAATTTCCAGCCACTAGTTTGTGACCATATTTTAATCTGATTCAAATAGCTGTTTAATGAAATCACAACTTCAGATGACTTTATTGCTGCAACAATTTTGCAGTTATCAGCAAATGTGCAAGCCCCAAAATTGACATATATTTAAAAGGCAGTAAAACAATATTAAATAATATTGGGCCCAAAACACAGTCCTGAGGTACTTTGGGTTTAATATTCAACCAACATGTTAGAGTGCCTTGCACTATAATGTTAAGTAACTATTTTCTATTAATCTAATAATAAATGAATGAACATTTAGCTTGGATAGTTTCCCTATTACCTAGTTGTGGAACATGGTGTTGAGTGCTGAGGTTACACCAAGATATACAGATTCACATCCAATTCCTTTATAAATTAATCTGAGGATTTTCTCATAAAATTTTGTTTGACAATTCAATGTAGCTCTCCCTCTCATGAACCCATACTTGCACTTATCAATACTGAGCACATACTTAATCTCTGTTAGGTGTTTCAATAAACAGAATTCAAAATGTTTATCTGTTATGTTAGCAAAATTGATTGGGTAATAACTTGAAACACTATCTCTACTTCTACCTTTGTAAAGTAAACAAAGGTAATCCAGAAAGCTCAAGTGAGATCTGATATCCCACCTGTGACCCACAGGGTGAAAGAACTAAAGTGAAACAGATAATGTGAAACAGAGTACAAAGGATTAGTTCAGTTAAAAACACGTTAGCCGATCTAGGAGACTCTTTTTTGATGCCTTCCCTGTGGGAGGAATAAAGATGCCTTGTTGAAGTTTCAAGTAGTTTGTTCAGTTAAGTAGGTAGTGTTCTTGTTCTCATTAGAATGAATTATGTTGGTATTTCCTTATCTTTGTCCCCAGTGCTTTCTTTAGATCTTAATTGTTTCCAGTAATCTAGAGTTATAATAAAATTTATTATACCTTTTGAATAGTTTGTATAAGCTTTTCTTTTTATTTACCAATCTTTTAACTTATTCCCCCATAATGAATGTATTCTTATTTTTAACTGCAGATTAGATTTTGAGTTAGTTGAACTATATATGTTTTTAAAGTAACTCCCAAGCTCCATAGGCATTATTGAGCTCAATTGTTTAGTCCCAAGGAAACATCTTTAACTGGTTAAGTGAGATGTCCTTATTTAATCTATTAATGATCTAAAAATGTTATTTTCTTATGAATATTGTTGATATATTCTAAACTGAATTCATTTGCACCATGAGCAGATATTCTCAGTGATCCATTACTTTCAACTATTTCAACAACTTATCTTGTCTAACCAATAGCATATCCAATTTTTTTTCCCTTAAGTTGGAGTTTGTGTGAAATTATGATAATGAATAATGTCCAAAATTAACATTCATAGCACATTTTATATGCATACTTCTTACAGAGCTTGCTGGGATACTTGAAATATCCAAACATTACTGTTGATTTATCATTAATATTATTATTATTATTATTATTATTATTATTATTATTATTATTAATAATACCAAATTATTCTAGTGCATCAAGTCTAGAAATTCTATATATGCAGTAACAATCCTGTATTCATCCCATGTGAGGATAGGAACCAAGTGGCTCATGTACTAATGGCAAACCCCCCCCCCCCCTTCTTTCTTTCTTTCTTTCTTTCTTTCTTTCTTTCTTTCTTTCTTTCTTTCTTTCTTTTTCTTCTTCAAGAAATCTAATGTCTTCTAGTGCATCAAGCCTGGAACTTATATATGTAATAACAACCCTACATTAATCCTGTGTGGGGATAGGAACCAACTGATTCATGTATTAATGGGAAACACCCCTCCTTTTGTTCTAGTATTAAAGTATTGTTTAAATCCTTTATTTTCCAGGTTCTTTATGTCCCAAATGTCAGTGAATGCTATAATTCCATTTTCATTAATTGGAATTAAAAGTCCTAATTCTTTCTTTTTATTCCTCAAACTGTGGTCATTGGTATAATAAAATGGTATATTCCTAACATTTTTAATTTCCGTAAAACTGCATTAGCACTTTTCTTGATTTCCTAAAAAAAATTTCAAATATCTATTTAATTTCTCAAGTCTAATGTTATTATGCCTTTTGCTCATATAAATTTTGTCAACAAAGAACAAATCTCTTCTCAAATCCAATTATTTGCTGAGAATGATAACAGAAGAACCCTTTAAATATCACTATCTCCTAAACCACATATGATGGAATTTTGCTTTAGTGTACATGCAGTCACTAAACTGAGGTCGTGTCTGTATTTAACAAAAAGTTATTCCTTTATTCTTGTTCTTACACATTTTAATATCTTTAAAGCAGCATCTTTCATATTTAGAAATGTGGCATTATACAAGTCTTCTTTTTCCACCATTATACTCATATTTGTATAATTATATATTCTACATGTTAATTCATGGAACATCTATGTTAACTGATAACACTGTTATTCTTTTTTATTGATTTCAGGTAGTGTCCTATCAAATGCAAACGTTAAGAGTCACGAGTTAACAAACATCCTTCATAAGGTATTTTTCCTGTTTCACCTGTTCTTTTCTGTTAACCACTATCTTTATTAAACAATGCCACTTGATGTTATTCATTTACAGTTTGCAGTTGCTTATTCTTCCTTTTCTTGGAGTTTTTTGACACATGAACATTTTTCTCTAATTTTTTTCTATTTCCAGTTTCCCTTGGTGAACCACCTACTTTATTTCCCAGATCCATTCAATTAATAATCTCAGAGGTGATGATAGTGCTGCCATGGGATGCCCTATCTTGTTGTGTTACTTCAGTACTTGAGTTTTGAATTTTTTTCAGTCTGTATGTTATCATTTGACTTGATTTAGTCTGCATGTTGCTATAATTTTGAATATTATTTCTGTTTAATATTTCGTCTTCTTTTACTTTTATGGCAGTTTTCTCAGTCATCAGTAAATGACTAGACCCTATATTAGTAATGATGGTAGAATATAGATTTAGTTGGGATGTACAAACATTAGGGGCATTGTCCAAGTGTTCCTGTTCAATAACCAATTCTAGGTTGATAGTTTCATTTGAGGTACTTACTCCATCTGGACTATCAGTTACTTCACATTTAAGAAGCTTTTTTTCTAGCCTTAAAATTAGCATATGATAACTTCCTTATTATACCACTTATACCATCCTCTAATAAATTTTCCCTAACTTAATCTTAGCTATTTTGATCCTTGCACCTACCTTTTTACTACTTCATAAAAAATATAGTAATGAATACGTACCAAGATGTGTAAGTTTCACATCTTTTCTGTTGGTTGGATCAACTTGTAAAATTCTATAATTACCTGGATATATCGCAGATGATAGCTTATTGCCAGTTTTGTTGTCTATCCGTTCCCTGAAAAACTCAGTTTTTAAGTCTCTGCAATTTTTTTACTTGCATGTACATGTATCATAGGATCATAGGAGGTTACTAGGCTAATGTCCCTGGGGCCCCTTACAAGACTAGCCAAGAGTTTATCCCCAAAAAAGAAACCTTAGTCAGCACCTGCCACCCCTGTCAGTGAGGGACAAAGGTAGAACCCCTGGGACAAATGTGTGGTTAACCATCCACTCATCAAGGATGCACTTAAAGAGGGCCAGTGAGGTACTCTGTTTGACATGTATGGGAAGTCTATTCCAGAGATGGGGCAGCCTCTGGGAGACAAACCTGTCTCTCCAGCAGGTTTTGTTGATATCACATATTAGATTTAGGCCTATCGAATGGGTAATATGTGAGGAGTTAGATTTACAGATATGGAGCATCTCTAGTAGGGGCAGGATCCAATATTGCCTTGTAGGCGAGACACAGATCACCTCTGAGGAATCTGTATGATACCAAGTAAAGTGATAGTGATTTGAGCCTGTCCACATAGGATAGGCATTGGAGGCCATGGATTCTCTTTGTGGGGTATTTCTGTGGCCTTTCCAGTTGGTGCAGGTGTTTGGAGAGGTACATACCAAACAGGGCATTATGCTCAATTATGGGGCTAATGAGGGTGGAGTACAGAGAAGTAATAACCTCCTTTTTTTCTGGATTCAATCCCTTTACTTATGAGCTGAACCGAGTAAAAGGCTTTTCTGACCACTGCAGCCACATGATGGTCGAATGTGAGATTGTTGTCAACCTGAGTACACATGTCTCTCACCACAGGTTGTGTGCTTAGGGAGTTGCCACTGATGTGGTAATCAGTAGTGGCCATGTTTTTGCCGAATGGTATGATAATATATTTTTTTGCATTTAACTTAAGGCCATGACTTTGGCACCAATTATTTGTAGCTGTGAGACCCTCTTGCAGTATGTTAATATAATTTGGGGAGTCAATGACAGTACCCAACTTACAGTTGTCTGCAAACTTGGTCAGCCACAGGGTCTTTGTCTTTGCCTGGACCTCTGAGAAGTAGATGCCAAACAGTAGGGGTCCCAGGACAGATCCCTGGGGAATGCCACTAGTGACAGGTCTGCTGTCAGAGGTGGTGGTGCCTATTTTGACCTTGTGGGTCTTATCTATGAGCCAGTTGACCACCTATCTGATAAGACAGGGATTAACACCGAGTTGTGTTAGCTTTTCGATGATGCCCGAGTGGGGGATTGTGTCAAAGGCCTTGTCCAGGACAAGGTAAGCTGTATGTACTGACTTTTCCTCATCCAGGGCCTTGGTGGCAGTCTCAAAGAAGTCAACTAGGTTCAATAGGCAAGGTCTGCCCTTGACGAATCCAAACTGGGTGGGGTCAAGTGTTTGGAGATTGCCTATGTTCTTGTTTATGAGATCCATAATAATAATACGCTCCGTGACTTTACAGATCAGACTTGTCATGCTAATGGGGTGATAGTTTCCCAGGTCAGTAGTGGCACCACCTTTGTGCAAGGGGATGACAATGGTGGTTCTCCACTCTGCTGGAATGAAGCCTATAATCAAGCTGTGGTTGAATAGGGTGCTCAATTGTGAAGCTAGTTCTTGCTGGAGATGGTGCGGAATACAGCCTGGGATCCTATCAGGTCCCATGGAAACTGTGTTCTTTGCCTTGGATAGGGCCTTTAACACTTAATCTACGGAGATGTGAGGTGTGGGAGAAGTATCGGCAATGTCGACTGGGCCTTTGGGGGTGATAAGGGGGTGAAGTTTGCACTGAACCTATTAGCCAGGATGTTGGCTAAGTTGGCAGGATCAGTGTAAGTGGTACCATTATGTACTAATTCGGAATAAACTTGGGCTTTGCCATGGAGATTCCTAACATAACTGAAGAAGGACTTGTGGTTTCCCTTTGTTTCAGAATCTAGTTTCAACTCATAATTGGCTTTGGAGCTTTTCACTACTGAGCTAATTTGCTTGTTGAGTCTGAGTAGGGAGATTTTCCGATTTCTGATTTGTTCCTTTTTACCCTTGGACAACAGTGTCTTCCTTTTGTTGTAAAGCCTATTGATAGAGGACATCCACCAGACAGGTTTGTGTTTCCTTAAGGAGCAGGTTTTAGTTCTGTTGGGTATGGCTGAGTCCATGCATTTGTGTAGGTGCTTGTGTAGTGCACTAGTGTACTGTGCAGCATAGTTGTCTGTATCCTCTGAGGGGGGCAGTGTTGTTAAGCTGCTGATACCCTCCCTTAGGAGGGTGTAGTCAGCTTTTGGGAAGTTTTTTAGCCTAATTATGGCTGGGGAGGGGTTGGGTGGGATAGAAACTTCGAATGAGACAGACTGATGATCTGATCTCACCAGGGAAGAACATACTATGGGAGTGGTGCAGTGGTCACCCATGTTGGTGAGAACCAAGTCTAGTATGTTATCTCCCCTTGTGGGGGATGAGACCAGCTGGTCTAGTGTGTTAGAGTTGATGAAGTCAAGGAATCATTGGGTGAGTGCATTAGTGCAAGAATAGTTCACCCAGTCTATGGTGGGGTAGTTGAAGTCACCAAGGATCAAGGTGTTAGGGGGTACCTTGATGGAGTCAAGTAGGTCCAGGTAGGAGGAGTGGGTGTCCCGAGACATGGAGTGGGGTCTATAGCTGACTATAACTTGGATGGGTGTCTTACCAACTGTCAGTTGCACCTGCAGTAATTCCAGTGTGTCATGCTGGCAGACCAGTCTGGAGGTGTGCCTGTCCTTAATGAAGATAGAGACTCCACCACCCTTAGTCTTTCTGACCTTATTTTGGGGTCAGAAAGTATGGAATGTGGTATAGCCTGGTAAGGCAGGGGTGCTTTCCGCAGCCCTGAAGCAAGTTTTTGTGACTGTGCAGACATAGGCATCTTCCAATGTGAGGAGAGCCTCCAGTGAGTGCATTTTTAGATATAGGCTTCTAGCATTGAGCAACATTTCCTTCAGATATGTTGTCGCTCTTTATAACTAGCATCTTTTATATGCCACAAAGCTTTTTACACACAGTTTCTTTAAATATCATGCAGGTTAGTTATTTGTACTGACAGCTGTCATTTATACTGTATCGTTATTACTACTGCTTGCCAAATAACATCAATGGATTAACAACACTGTGATACTTACCTGCTGTTAAAATTTGTTCTGTTGCTTTTGTCATTAGACTTCACAATGTGTTCATCTCCCCATATCATTCTGTATCCTACATTATTATTGATACTAGTTGATCATCTAGCCCATGATGTGAATTTAACGCAGCATGATTAAAGGGGTAAACACTGTTATAGGAGTGCTGCCATAAGTCAGTGGCTTTCATGCTGCACCACCATTTTGAATGTAGCACTAATTTCAGAGCATCGGTTATCAAGAAACTGAGTTTTAATATATTTGCCATATACTCATATTTATTTCTTATGGTGTATGATACATTTTTATTTTTAAATTGTACATTTGTACTCTAGCTATTTATTAAAAATCTTTATTTATAACAATTTTGGGATTCTTTCACATAAATCAATTGGGAGTCAACTTGCATTTATTTTCTCAGTCTTGGTCATAACTGCTGTTTTTATAACTATCATTACTTTACTTATATTCTATCTAATTCAATCTCCTTCAGATACATCTGTGCAAAATGGACTAAATAACATTTCTGATTTAACTTCTCTGCTGTACAATTTATGTTAAGCAATTGTTTTGTTAGTAAAATGTATTCAGTTTTTGTCCTTCATTTATTGGATTTTCCTTCATTTACATGAGTTATACACTTCATCCCCTTCTAATCAACATTTTTATATTTTATTTCTTTTTTTAAGTTTTTTTTCTGCTAAGCATACATCTGTCCTACAAATTCCAGAAAAGAGGACAACTTTCTTGTTTCAATTGGTCCTGGTCTAATGAGACTTCCAGCAACTTGCCGAAGAAGGTCAGCTTACAGCAACTATAAAAAGAAAGTCACTTTACTAAGAGCCTTCAGCATCTACAGCTGTTACTAGTATATATTATGTGCAGTCGGTTTGCACATTTCTCTCTTCATTGTATTGTATTGTATCTCCTGTGAGGCTACACACATAGTGGCACATAGAAACTATACAGAAATATGTTTGGCCCACTGCTTTCTTTAAGGATCCAAACTCTATGAAAAATAAGAAGATTGCTAGGATGCAACTTCTACATGCCCACCTTCTGCTGATATTATCACACTCTCTGCTCTGTGACCTTATAGTCATGCTGTTGCTCCACCTCCTTATTTAGGTAGCCAGTGGAAAAAGATCATGTGCTACTCAGTGAGTCGCAGTGCTAGAATGCATATCTTATTGTGCTAAATATTGGTGTTCTGGTTATTTTCAAAATTAATTCTTCTCATAGAACTTTCTGGGATATGACTATCCTTTGTTCTTTCAATAAACACATACAGTTCTACAATAATTCTTCCTCTTCTGAAATAATTCCTTATTGTTAAAGTATGGTGTGCCAGGGTAAACTGTACAAAAGTGCAGGAAGTGTGACTATTATCTCTTCAGACTGTACTTCATATTTCTTACACAGTAGCTTATTTCTACATTCTATTCAGACTGGCCTATTTCTAGCAGTTGTAGAAATCAACAAAGTAAAATCTGCCACCTTTGCCTGTCTATATATACTCCAGACTGTCCTATGGATACAGTTGATGAAACTGCCCCCTTGGTTTATTACACCATATAGGTGAGCTTCTGGCTGTAGGCAATTTAAATATTGAGTCAATTTGACTGGACCTTTCTATTAGATCCATACACTTATCTATAGGTCTTTCTGAAAGGTTCAGCACAATTAATTAGTCTGTTGACTAGAAATAACAGTGTATCAAAGAAACAATTTAAACCAAGTGGTCTCTTCTGCTGCTAACAACATTCTGCTTGCAGGAATAATGGCCGATACCTTTGCTGAACATCTCCCAATCTTTGGATAATGTTTCCATTCCAAAACAGACCAATTCACGTCCTTCAGTATAACAAAAAAAGAAAAAAAAAAAAAAAATGAAATTCTGCCTCTTCCATACATACAGAATGTTAACTGGTCTTTACTTCATTTTTTCCAGCTTGACAATGCTGGAGAATTCTTTTTAACAAAATACTTTCTTTTCATTCCCATCTTTATGCTCCCTGGCACAGGTGAGCAAAATCAGTCTCTTCCATGGGTCACAAGTAATAACAATAAAAATAATGTAATTGGCCTAATGTTATTATATTAAAGTACAATAATATTAAACTCATCCATGTCACTGTTGCTTTAAAGCTTTGTAAGTTACTTATATTACTTACAGTTTACAGTCCAGTTTTTCAGAAGTGCTATGAGAATTAACTGAATTCTTGTTTCGATAACCAATGTAGAAGATTCTATAGGAATGAAAAGTGTCCAAAGTAGTTGTAGCTCTCCAGCCTCAGCCAGGTGTTTCTCCCAAGGTTGTTACAAACCCGGAGGCTCGCCTGGCTGTGTTATTGGATCTCTCTACCATGTCTGGGTTGGAGGGTGGTGAGGATCTGGCTGGCAGCACATCCAACGAGGCTTTGCAGACATCCATTTTGGACATTCAGGTGGAACCACGCTTGATTGCCTCTGAGGGGATAGGGGGGTTCTGCAGTTCTTAATAGGGAAGAAGGTCCTACTATGGTTGTTGAATGCTGTCTTGAGTTGGACATTCCCTTAAAAAAGAAACAGAAAACTAAACATGTTTCTTCTGCTCCTAGGGATCCACAAAGTGAGTGGCAGTCCTCTTCTCCACTTAAAAGGCTCAGGGAACTAAATTCTTCTGAGGAAGAGTTGAATTCTGATGAAGAATCCTTTACTTATTCTACTCAGATTCCTTCTCCTTTGGACCATGGGTTAGAGGAAGAGGAATTTTATAGTCCTGATACGCCTTCTGAGGAAATTTCCTTTGGGGACACAATCTCTAGATGATGACATTTTTTTAAGTGGGATTGTGCTTAGGTTTCTGATATCCATAAAAGGTGCTATGAGTTACTGCAGATGGAATCTCTTAAACCTGCGGCTATTCCTTCTGTTTTGGCTGCTTTACTGGATGTTTTTTTTTTTTCAATGTCGCTAAAGCACCTGATTCTTTGCCCCCTGCTCCCAAGAAGCCTGATGCTTGAGGATTGTAACTTTTTGTTCAAATGCCCTGCTGCTGACCCCTTTGTGGTGTCTGTAGCCTCTGATAAGCCATCTCATTTGCTTCCTTCATCCAAATTACTGCCTTCTGACAAGGAGTGCTGAGCCATGGACAGGCTGGGTAAGAAGGTTTATACTTCAGCTACCCTAGTTTTTAGAGCAATTAATTATCAGGCCCATATGTCTAGGTATGTGTTGGCTCTTCTTTCTCAGGCTTGTCAGCTTTTTTCTGACCTTTCAGACTCTGAGAGTAAATCTTCTGCTCTTTCCTTGCTTGGGACTTCCTCTCAAGCAATTCATCATTTCATCAAATGTAGTTATGATGCAGCAGATGCCTCTTCTAGGGCTACTGCTTTTGGTTCAGTAATGAGGAGGTATTCTTGGTTTAGGCTTCAACCTTTACCTGATAATATTAAAGCTAAGTTGATGGATGCTCCACTGGATAATAAACTTTTGTTTGGGGAAGCGGCTGCTGGTTTGAATAAGTCTCTTCAGGACAAGGGGAAGGCCTTACAGGAGCTTAAACATGTCTTTGTTTCTCCTGTGCCTAAATTTCAGAGAAACTACCCTTCTAAGCCAGCCTTTGTTTGTAGGCAATCTTGCCCTCCTACTAAAGGTAAAAAGGGTGGTAAATGGTCTCCTCCTGCTAGGGCCACTCAGACTGCAAGGATTCAGAAGCCTTCCTTTCCTGTCAAACCAGGCACTGTCTGACTATTGCCTGTTCCCAAACACATTCCTCTTTATGTTTGCCTTTCTCTTTCTCTTCTTATATGGCTTTGAATCACCCAGGATTCTTGTGTTCTGTCAATCATTTCTTCATGGTGTGGATATCCCATCCTCCTTTTATGGGCATTCCTCAGCCTCCTTGGGAGCAACTTCCTTTTTTCCCATAGGATCTTCGAGAACTCCTGTCTCAGGGTATATGCATGTCGTGGCTGTTTCTCAATGGGGGAAGGGGTTTTATTCAAGAATGTTTCTAGTGCCCAGAAAAGGGGGTACTTGGAGACTGATTGTAGACCTCTCGCATCTAAACACTTTTCTGAAGGTGCCTTCCTTTTGAATGTTGTCCCTTCAGACTCTGTTTACTGTCTTGCCCTCTCAGGCCTGTCTCATGTCTCTGGATCTCAAGGATGCTTATCTCCATATTCTGATCCATCCTCTTTTCAGGAGGTTTTTGCATTTCTCTGTTGCTTCCTGGCATTTTCAGTTCTGTACTTTGCCTTTTGGCCTTTCTCCTGCCCCAAGGGTGTTCACCAAATGCCTCGCTCCTGTGATTGCTTTTTGCAGGATTCAAGGGATCCAAATATTTCATTACTTGGATGACCTGTTGATTCAGGCATCCTTTCTGGAGGTCCTTTTGCAAAATCTTCATTTTGACATTTATCTTCTTCAGACCATGGAGTTCACGGTAAAATTCAAAAAGTCTTCTCTGACTCCTTCTTTGGATCATTCCCTTCTGGTTTGCAGGATTCAGATGGTGCCAATGTTGGCACCCCTGCCTCTTCCAAAGGCCTTAACTCTCATTTCTTACTTTCAGACTCTTCTTCCTGTGGTCTTCATTATAAGCAGGGAGTTTCTGAGAGCTCTGGGTTTTATGGCATCCACCATTCTGATGCTCCCTGTGGCCAAACCCCACATGATGAAGTTCCAGTGGTTTCTAAAGTCGGCGTGGCTTCAACATGCACATCCTCTAGACTTTACAGTTCCTCTTCTTCCTTGTCTCAAGAAGGAACTTCTCTGGTGGATTCAACAGGTGTCTCTCATTCCAGGGCTTCCTTTTCATCCCCTTTTTCCATCTCAAGAACTGTTCACAGATGTTTCAGATGTGGGATGGGGAGCAACTTTTGGCTCCCTGAAGGTGCAGGGAGTGTGGTCGCCTCATCAGCAGAAGGAGCACATCAGTGTCAAAGAGATGAGAGCTCTTATGCTGGCTCTTCAGGCCTTTCATCCTCTTTTCTCTCCGGGGCCTCTCAAGGTATTCACAGACAATCACACAGTTATGTGGTATATCAACAAATGGGGGGAAGATTTTACCTTCTTTACCAACTGGCTCTTCTGGTATGGGATCTGGCTGTCAAGTATCAAGTGACTCTTCAGGCAGTTTATATCCCTTCAGATCAGAACATTGTGGCTGGCACTCTGAGCAGGTCCTTCACTCAATCCCATGAATGGATGCTTCACAGGGATG
The DNA here is from genome assembly GCF_019279795.1 of Protopterus annectens. NCBI lineage: Eukaryota > Metazoa > Chordata > Ceratodontiformes > Protopteridae > Protopterus > Protopterus annectens. Next base: position 238,462,446 of record NC_056737.1, read on the forward strand.
TGTTCCTGCACATTGTTCACCAGTGGGGTATTCCTCAAGTAGATCTTTTTGCCTCCCCTCTGAACAATTGACTTCCTTTGTTTTGTGCCAGAGTCCCATGTCCTCTGATATGGAAGGTGGATGTCCTCTCATATTCTTGGAAGGGGATGTTTCTTTATGGAATCCCTCCCCTTCTTCTCATTCCGAAAGTTCTTTTCAAGATTCAACAGGATGCTCCCAAAATCTTGTTGGTGACTCCCTTTTGGCCACAACAGCACTGGTTCCCTCTACTTCTGCATCTAGCCAAGGGCAATCATCACAAGTTACTCCACATGGTGGATTTATTCACATAAGACAAGGGATCTCTCATCCATCCCCACCTGTCTAGTCTGTAACTGACACTGTGGGTGATGAGGTTTTGATTCCTCATAGACACCTTCTTCCTGAGAACTTGCTGTAGGTCCTGCAGGAGGTCAAGAAACTTACTACTACTAGGAAATCGTATTTATCTAAATGGAAGAAGTTTTCTATTTGGTGTCGTAACCTGGATCCACTTGCTGTGGATGTTCCTTTGGTTCTCTCCTATTTGTGTGAGTTGCACAATGCTGGTTTGGCCTATTCTTCTGTTAAGGCCCACTTATCAGATTTCTACTTGTCTGCCTTTAACTCCTCCTTTACCTTCTAGATTTGAAGCTAAACAATTTCTTAAAGGTGTCCTTAATATATTCCCAGAAAGCCAGTTCCTCCACCCTAAGATCTAATTTTATTCAGGAGAAACTGACTCAGGCTCCTTTTCAGCCTGCTGTTTCAACTACCTTGCAACATTGTTTTTGAAAGACAGTTATTTTGTTAGCTCTGAGTTGCAAGCCCTTATAGCTTGTCCGCCTTTTTTGGTATTCCTTGAGGACAGGCTGTCTTTACATACTAATACTTCTTTTATGTCTAAGGCAGTTAATGAGTTGTCACTTAATCAGTCTATTAATTTGCCTACTTTTTTCCCCTCTCCGTAATCTGACAGTGAGAGGGCGCTGCATACTTTGGACATACATAGACAGCTCAGATTTTATTTGGATAAGACAAAAGCTATCAGAAAATCTGATCAGTTGTTTGCTTCCTTTCATCCAAGGTCTTTGGGATTGTCTGTTTCCAAGCAAACTATTTCATCTTGGATTTCAAAGGCTATTTCTTTTTGTTACACTTTTCATTGAAAGAGTCTTCCTTCTTCTGTAAATGCTCATTCTACTAGAGCTGTGGCTTCTTCTGTTTTTTTTTTTCAAGGGCGTAGACACTAATTCTATTCTTGAAGCAGCTACCTGGACTTCTGTGCATACTTTTAGCAAACACTACAAGTTGGATGGTATCTCCAGAGCTAGAGCTGGTTTTGCTAATGCGATTCTTCATGGCTTCTTAGAGGGCTCTACTACTGCTTCCTCCTCCCAAGTTCCTTCTTCAGCTTTGGCACTCTCCCATATGTAATGAATACTGCAGTGGTGAATGTAAGGACATAGCACAGTTGTGTAAAATCTTACCATAACAGTAGATGTCTTTGCCTTCACAGCTATAGTATTCACTCCCTCCCTCCATCCCCCTGGTCTTTTTCCTTACTGAATGTGCAGGTTTTATTTGGTTTTCCTTGGCTGGTGTTCCTACTGGGGCAATCAGTTCTGAGTATGGTACACCTGAATGTCATCTTTATGCCCTATGCTATGCAAGGTGCATTTGGCTGATGTTCAGTGTACCTTAAAGCAATGGTAGGCTTTGGAAGATTGGGCAGACGTCAAGCTTTCATGCCAGGGAATCCCATACATAATGAATACTGCAGTCATGAAGGCAAGGACATCTACCATTATGGTAAGATTTTACACAACTGTACTTCTGCGTGGGTTTCCTCTGGGTGCTCCAGTTTCCTCCCACATTCCCAAGACATACTGCAGGTGGATTGGACATTCTAAATTTCCCTAGGTGTGAGCGTGTGCATGTGTGTGCCTTCTGAGGAAAGTTGGGCTGGCAAGTCGATACTGTACAACTCTACTGCCACTTGTTATGCAGACTGATGATCTACAATGGTAACCCCTAATGGGAGCCACTGAAAGGAGAAAAATATGACTAGTCTTTATAGCTAGAGCCACAAATAATAAATAAACCAAACCATATACAGCCAGCAGCACAAGACCTATAAAAAGCTATCACTTTTTTTCGATTTTCAACAACTAAAAATCGAAACCTAAAAAGAATTTTAAATAGAGTATAACAAAAAATTGACAATGCAAAAGTTGTTTGATCATAGATCTACCCAAAGAGCCCTGCTTGGTGTAGTGGGATGGGGCATCAGGTTTTAAACCAATGAGTGGTGAGTTTGATTCCAACTGACAGTGGTATGGAGAACCAATGCCGTTTATTATACGGCAAGGTAAAGATACGATCTCTAGCAAGCTAGAATTGTCCCAGTGTTAGGGGGTCCTTTGGTGAGTGAGAGTTCCACAGTACCAGGACAGGGCCAGAGTCTGGTCATTATTAGCTTTTAACTCCTTGTAGTGCTAAAAAAATGAAGTAAATTTTGCTCCAGACTAATTCTGATGATCTATTATGAATGCTACATGCTATGAGATGCGCCAACATTATGTTGTAATTTTTTATTCAAATTTCGCCTTCAAAGTCTCTGTTACCTCCTAACATCTGATTATGATCCATACTATCCAGGGCCCCTGTAAGTTTTCCATCACTCTTTAGGGGGCAATATCACCCACATTGAGAACCACTGGTATAAGCAAAAGTAACTCACATTTAAGTTACTAGTTACTAAATAAAGCAATATATTGCTATTACTTTGTTACTATTTTGAAAACGTAAATAGTTGTATTACTAGTTCCTAGAAATGCAATATATTACAGAAATATATTACATATTGTAATATATTACTCCCATCACTGCTCTCAGGTTAGTGAATGGATCACCATGCCAGCAGTCACACATGACAAAATTTAGCCAGGAGTTAGTGTCACCCATGATAGAAAAATAGTAAATATGTGACAATCCCAGTTCCTGGAGACTGCCTGGTACCTTAGAAACACACACACACACACACACACACACACACACACACACACACACACACACACACACACACACACACACACACTCATACATAAGAAACCAAATACATTAGCAATTGTACTGTATGGATGCGCAGCTTAATGTAGTCTGAGAGGGCAGAAGGTACCTCCCTGACCCTACTGACTTCATGTGTGCCATTGCACATTATTATCAGCTGTAGCTGACACACATCATCGATCACACGTACAGTGCTGTTTTCCAATGTCATCTTTGCTCAGTATGTCTTTCTCCTTTAAATATTGCCATTTTCAGCAGTGTTTTAAAGAGTTTGCTATGGTTTGTGTGAACAACATTCTGTCGGCAGCACTGCTGCCCAAAATCAGAATATCGTGCACAAAACATAAATGGATGGGATAGTCAAACACACTTATGCGAATGCTGTAGTGCATTCGCATAAGTATATTCAACTATTTGCACAGATATCGCGGTACAGTGGGGATTGGAAATTCATCCATATCCCCACTGTAGTGCGATCTCAGAGTTAGAATATATCAGTAGGGGGCTGCATGGGGGGCTTGCCCCCCTGCAAAAATGTGACATGTCATATAGGAGTCTGATTTACATCAGCTCCTATATGGCTATCACGTGATGGTTTCAGCCACAGTGTCGACTCAAATGTGTCGATCATTTGGGTCAACATTGTGGCCAGTCGGAATGTTTGCATTCAGGTTTATTTTTCGTTGTTTCAAACGGCAAATGTTTTGCTGTTCAAACAAACAATAGTAAACTGTTTTAAACTATTATTTTTGCTTTCCCTAAGCCAGGATGATCCCTACTGTGTTTTACCTCATCTGATGTACAAATATGTCTGTCAGCTGATAAAGTAGGGTTGTGTGTCACCTGTAAGGCCTGTCAGTGAAGTAGTACTGTCAGCTATATTGTGCAAGCAGCTTGCGTGCCTCCATGTATGCCGTTGATCTCCCACTGGAAATCCCATATACTATAATAACAGTATTTTTGAGATGGTGTAGGATTTTACAAATTTTAGTATCATTGTGAACACCTTTTTTTTTTGATTCTCACATAGAATCCTAATGAAGTTGTACAGTCATGGATAGTCACTCCACAATCGACTGTTTCCATGTTGGGACATCTGTCTCCATGTAACATATTGGCAGTAGGAATACATGACAGTATGTTATCTATCAGCATCTTTAATACAGGTGCACTGTAGAGTCTGCCAACTAGCAGTATGATACAGTGCTAAGGTTTATAGGTTTACAGGTGAGCACTAGGTTAACTGCAGCCTAGCCAATATAGCGAGGTCAGAATCAAACCCTGTACCTAGTATCTATGAGGTGATGACCCTAATCATTATACCAAACCTACCCCCATTTGAACGACTGATATATAGTTATTGTTTTATTAAACAATAATATTAGTTAATATGCAATGGCCTTTCAACATGTACATACACATCATACTTTACTACAATCATATTAATCATGGAAGTAGTCTGTGAGGCTTTGTGCCAATTCACAAAACACCTTCTAATTAGCTTCATAATCCTTGTGCGCTATAACAGAAATACACCTGAGAGCAATGTGACAACCCACCACTGGACCAGTAATCAAAGAGCCTCAATCCTCACCACTGGCACCAGTGGGGGATGTACACTGGGAGGATAACAGGTACACACAAAGTTTTTCCCGATGCAGCTCTCTGCATCAAGTGCAATTTCCCTTAAGAGCCACAGAGACCACAGTCAGTCCAGGGCTGGTTTCTCCCTCTTTCTCCAGATCTCCAGTAAGACTCCTCACTGGCGCAGCTATAGAGTTGAGATCTCAGCAGAGTGGCCAGGCCAAGACCTCCAGCACCCTCTCTGTCCCACCAGTGCTTCATGTCCCTGTCCAAGTAGCTGAAACAATCTTTGAAGTTTGATTTACACACACACACACACACACACACACACACACACACACACACACACACGCACACATAATTGAGCTGTTCCACCTTTGAGGCCTATAGTATCAGGAACAGGTTGGTGTACTGAACTACTATCTTTATATATAGAAAAAACTTTACATCCAGTGTTAGAGTCATGCGATAGTATATTAAAATACACCAAATCTTTCCTTGAGAGACTTTATGTTAAAGTTGGGAATATAAATGTAGATTATATGTTTGTAGCACTAGATATTGAGTCACTATTTACAGTTATCCCTAACGACTGGGGCATCAATAATGTGAGAGAATTTCTAAATGGAAAGGATGTTTTTTCTAATGACAAAATTAAGCTTCTGTGCTCATTATTGGAAATTGTTTTAGAGAACAATGTATTTATGTTTGATCAAGAATTTTATTTGCAAAAGGTTGGCATGGCTATGGGTACTGCTTATGAGAATTGCTACGCCAACCTAGCACTAGTGAACTGGGAACATGAATTTTTGCTGTCATATGATAATGCATTTGCACAATTTATTATATGGTATGTCCATTTTGTTGACGATATTTTTATGTTATGGGGTGGAACTGTTGAAGAGTTGAATAATTTTATGTCATATATACATGGTATAACTACTTTTTTAAAATTTACATGTATATATTCTCCTGATCATCTTGAATTTTTGGATGTAAGACTGGATAAATCTAGCCTTAACTCTGTTTCAACTAGTCTATACAGGAAACCTACAAGACGTAATGCACTTCTACACAAAAATAGCATGCACCCTAGATATATTATGAGAAATATGCTCAAAGGGCAAGTCTATAGAATACTTAGGCTTCATAATGATGATTTAGCTGCAAAAATGGCCCTTGAAACTTTAAAAATAGAATTCTTGGAAAGAGGCTACCAAAAACAAGAGATAGATAATTGTGTCTTCGAGGCATGGCTACAGAGACATAACAGATGTAAATCTTATTTTAGAAAATCTGTTGATAATATAGAACGACAACAAAAATCTACCAAAGTTATTTATAGAGTACCCCTGCAGTACTCCAGTGATATAAATCAATACTGTAATGTAATAAAAAATAACTGGAAAAATATTGAAAAATATACTAGAGCTGACAAATAAAATAGGAGATGTTCCACGTTTCTCATTTAGAAACAATGAATCTCTCAAACAGCATTTATGTTACAAATCGATCACATATGAAAAGAAAAACATTGGTTCCAATAGAACAGGTACATTTCCATGCAGAGGCTGTTCTACATGTAAATCTGTTTATACTTGCCTTTCCTATATGCATCCAATCTTAGGTTTTACTATTAATGTTGATTTTTATGCTGACTGTAAAATTATGAATGTTGTCTACTTCAGCTTTTGTCAAACTTGCCATGTTTTTATGTCGGAAGGACAAATAGACCATTTAAAGACAGAATTCTGGAGCATGCTGTGGTAGCGCTGTCACCTGACAGTAAGACGTTGTCCCGTTCGATTTTCAGCTAGAGCGTCTTCTATCTGGAGACATTCATGAATGGGCGTACCTTCATTGAAGGTTGTGCATCAGGGCTGGCAACTCGGCACATAAAAATCTACTGCCAATCATTAGCGGACCGGAGTTCCGCTGTGGCGACCCCTAACCAGGAAAAGCCGAAAGACACAACAACAACAACAACAAAAGAACAAAAAAGATACTAATGCTCTAGCAGCACACATTATTGAATATGAGTCCACACATTATTTTAAGTTTTTTATCTTGCAAGTTTTAGATATTAGTTTAAGAGTTGGAGATGTTAAAAATTACACTGAAAGTATAGAACAGAAATGGATTATTTTACTAAATGCTGAAAAGCCACCAGGTCTAAATGGGATTTCTTCATTAAAACCATTCAGTTTTGTTCAGTCATGCCTCTTTGTTGCACCGTATTGCAGGAAAAGGAAGGGGGACTTTAATGATCAGGAAACAGATCGAGTTAAATACTCTGCACACAGGTGGCACCTTTCTAATGGGTCATGGGGGCTACCATGAACTGATGTAGTGCAGGTGCGAAGAAGTAGGTGTCATTATCATGAAATCGAAAAGGATATTTGGTACACAAAAACCAAGAAACAAAGTAGAGTACCAAACTGCCAGAGCCATGGATGTCGAAACAATATTTTAATGTTGAAATCCACAAGTAAACACAGAAATCAATCCCAAACACAGGTGTCATTATCAGTAATGTCAAACTCATTAGTGAGTGTCAGAGAAGGATAGGTGATATAAAAGCCCACGCCAACAGAAAAAAATAGAAATGTTTTGCTGATCCAGTGACACAAAACACTGGAAAACAGAAATCTCTCTTTCAGCCAGTAGGGAAAAGGGATGTACTTTTTCTCTAATTCTAAGCATTAATAAGTATTAAAGTACACTGTGTAGCACCAGTAAATTATTAACTCCTCATAAAGAGCTCATGTTACTTTGAAAGTTCATGTAACTATATCTTAAAACCTGTGTTGGCCCAAAAGAGGTATGTCTACCTCTATGTTCCAATGTTTTAATGCCAAAAGGAAGGCTGAGGGCATCTAATTGCTGCAGGCCATTGAAAGGACAGTGGCATCAGGAATGCAGCTCACATTGGATGGCAGGCCATTATAATCAATGGTTAGTGAAGTCTCACTGTTTAATATCACTGGAGACATTCATGTAGCCACACCCCTAAGTCAGGTTAAATGCTTTCTGAGATATTTATTTTTGTATATTTATGAGCCTTTTGTGCACATAAAGGCCCTGCTGCACAACATTTGACAGGACTGAATCATACTGTACAGCTAGGTGCATCCAGGGAACACCACAGTGCTAAAGAAGATATGCCTAAGCTGGTCATTAAACCTTATTACACATACTCTGTTAATGCAGCACCAAAAAAAAGAGAAAAACTCAAAAGGCAATGAAGAGCCTGGCCCAGGCAGGTGTGTATTTGACACTTTGCTTTCTACAGAGCTGATGATGCCACCATTGTAACTGCAATACCCAGGTCTGCTGCACAGGTGTGGATGCCTATTATTGAAAGGCAGAGTGCAACTTTAGTGCATGTTGAATCTGCTGTAAGGCTGTCACACACTGTCACTGAGTTATAGAAGCAGGGGCACTGACAAGTTCCGCAGATGAATAGGTCTTCTACTGTGACAACTGTTGTGTCACCCTTGGATGTTAATTTTGCAGGAAATGTGGATGGGCACTTTGATGGTCATAATTCATGTCATAGTATCTCATCTTTAGCATCTGAACATGCCGTTGCTATGCCAAGGTATGTATAGTACACATAGTATGCAGAGGATGCACCTCATCACATGATTATGCCTGCTGGCACAACAACAGGATGCTGATAGGACATGGCTTAGTGCTTTTACCATTCACTAGTTGCATTAATCTAACTTTTATTGAGACTGTGTTAGGAGGGTCATACAACTTACAGGGTTGTCCATGAACTGTTGCAGCAGTGGTAGTCTTCCCTGCAGCAACAGCAGCAGCAGCTCTTGTTTTGTTTTTCACTTCCATTCCAAACATATATCAGACACCCTTGGCACAGCCACATGGAAGACCAACACATAGACTGTATAGAGATGCTGCTGATGACACCCCCAGAAGGTCACATAGAGAATGGTCTGCCCATACACGACCAGTGTAGAGGGATATGCCCAGAGGATATCAATATGGAAATTCTCAGATTTCTTAAGAGAAGAAGTGCTGTGGGTATTATATAAAGTATTCCTGTTGTGAGCTGCAGACAGGAGAGACACAAGGGTCTGGCATTGTGTGTTGCGCATCTGGAATGTGTCAACAGTGTGTGCGTGTGTGTGTGTGTGTGTGTGTGTGTCTTGCATGTGGCAGCAGAAATGATGAAATGGCAGTTGTGATGCCTTGAAAGATAAGTGTGAAAAACCGAAAGGCTGCCAGCCCAGCTAGATAAAATTTTGTAGATAATTCTATGTCATTGTAAATATTAATATAATCCACAGGCTGTTTTACAAATGTAAGAAAACTAAATGCAAGAAAAACTGTGTTATATGTTCTGAGCTTCAAAAATGTAACCACAGTGCACCTCAAAAAGAAAGAGAGAGCATTTTGCATTTGTCTTCAGAACTGACAACATCACCAGCACTTGTTTGCTCTGTATGTAAGTAGGATCTTAGACTTTAATATTTCTCTTAGAAATAAGATTAGAGTAGCTGTTTTCTATATTTATGTCAGACTATCCTACAGTATCCTACAGTATTGTTTTAAAGTTCCTGTGTCTGAACTCTTCACCAGCACTGTGTTGAATTGAGGAGGTTTGTCTTGTGTTTTTATTATTTATTATCAAATATTTTTAAACATTTCAACTGTAGCTGTTTTGTGTAGAGATAATGTAAGGTCTAGAGTACTTGCATGTATTTAGTGATACTGTACTAAGCCACTCCAATAGCCTTAAAAGTTCTGGTCACAATTCCTAATTGGATAACAGTATCATTACATAGCAAAAGTGATCACCCTTTGGGAAGGGCCTTATAGTAGCTGATAAGTAGGGGTTCTGGTGGCAGTGAATTACTACCTTATAGCCTGGGCAGAAGGGGCATACCTAGTGAATCTGTGCCAGCCTTCCCCAAGAGTGTCCGTGTGTTTATATATAAATCATATCTGTGTGTGTGTGTGTGTGTGTGTGTGTGTGTGTGTGTGTGTGTGTGTGTGTGTGTGTGTGTGTGTGTGTGTCAGCTACTTGGGCAGGGACACAAAATACTGGTTGGACAGAGGGAGTGCTGGGAGGACTTGGCTTGGAACCCTGGCTAAGGACTCCACTCTATAGCTGTTCCAGTGGGGAGTTTTATTGGGGATCTGGAGAGAAAGGAATAAACCAGCCCCAGACTGACTGTCATCTCTGTGTGCTCTTAAGGGAAACTGTACTTTACTGTATGTGTACTTGTTATCCTTCCCAATGTGCATGCCCCTCACTGGTGCTAGTGGTAAGGATTGAGGCTCCTTGATTATTGGGCCAGTGCACGGGCGTCACATATTAATTGTTTGGCAGTGGTGAGATATCCACATCAAATATTAATTGTTTGATGGTAGTGAGTTGGCCACATCACATACTAATTGGCTTGTAGTGGTGTGGATAGTAAATTCCTGTAGCTTGTGTACAGTGATCACTGAAGGTGTTTTTGTACTCTAAATCAGCCACACAGTGAATATTCAGAGTTCAGATCACAATTGTTTTATTTCTTTTGTTAGCTTTGTTAGTCAAAGAGAGCAGGCAAGCATATCAGCAGAGGTGTATGGCAAGCTGACAAGGAGCCAGTTGACTGAGATGCACCAGGCTAAGGGACAGGTGCATGGAAACCTGACTAAGGCAGACATGATTGCAGCTTTGATCACAGCTGCATCAGAAAACAGCAATCAGGAGGACAATCAGACTGGACGTGGAGATGTACAACACTCACAGAATGGACATCTTAGGAGAAGGAGAGGCAGAGGCAGCATGAAAAGGAGATGCTGACTCTTCACCAGAATCATGGAGGTAATGGGGAAGGGAATAACCGGACCCCAGAAGCACAAAAGGTCAGTAAATGTCTTCTGCAGTTTACAGACTGGAATACTTTTGATAGTTTCATTCATATGTTTGAGAGGGTATGTAAACAGTATGAAGTTGACAAAAGGCTCATGGTATGGTTCCTGACCTCCTTACTCCATGGTAAAGCTGTAAATGTACTTTCCAAACTGTCAGACAATGATTTCTTAAATTATACTGCTGTTAAGAATTGTTTGCTAGAATTTTTTAAGCTAACACCTGAAACTTATAGGAAAAAGTTTCATGAGCATAGACGAAAGGCAGATGAAAATGTGTGTGAATATATTGCTGAACTAAGCACTTATTTTCATAGGTGGGTGAGTGGATGTTAGGTCACCACTTTTGAAGGGCTGGCCTTTTGGTGAGGGAGCAAGCCCTTAGAACTTTGCCTGAAGACATGAGGATCTGATTAGTTGATAGACAATGTGCTACTTCAGAGGAGTTGGGGAAGAAGGGAGACCTCGACCTAGCAAGCAGGGCATCACTGTACATGAAAGGGACACCCATTGAGCCGGTAAAAGTGGCAAATGCTTTGTTAGAGATTTTCAGCAGGGTAGGTTTCCCAAAAGAAATACTGACTGACATAGGTGCCAATTTCATGTCAGACATGCTGGCTTGTCTGTGGAAGCACTGTGGGGTGAAGCAGCTGAAGACCACCCCTACCATCCCCAAACTAATGATCTTGTTGAGAGGTTAAACACTACACTGAAGTCCATGCTACAGGCATTTGCATACCAGTTTAAGAGGGAGTGGGACAAATATTTTCCCCATCTGTTGTTTGCTTACAGATATTTCCCAGGAATCCACAGGTTTTTCACCCTTTGAGTTGTTGTATGGGCATAGGGTGAGGGGGCCTCTAGATTTAATTCGTGATGAGTGGGAAGGTGAGTGTGAATCTCACAAGGAATCTGTTGTGGCATATGTCCTAAACCTCAGGACAAGGCTCAGGGAACTCATGGACTTAGCCCAGGAGAACCTGGCAGAAGCCCAACAGCAGAAAAAGGTCTGGTATTACAGGAATGCTTGACCTAGTGAGTATGCTGTAGGGCAGCAGGAAATGGTTCTCCTTCCTGTCAGACACAACAAGCTGCAAGGAGCTTGGGACCATGTTAACATGATGAAACCTTATCATGATAGGGAGACCCTTGTGATTAGTATTTGCAGTGGATTGCAGGAGTATGAGGGAGATCTGCTGACTGATCTCCTCAATGAGGCATGGATTGACACCTCAGTGGAAGGGGTAGCAATGTCCCAGCAGCTATCTCCTACCCAGGTTTGAGAAATCTGAGCAGTGTTACAGGAGTTTGGGGACATGTTCACTGGAAAACCAGGGTGCAACCACCTGGTGCAGCATCTGGTGGCTACAGGACCACAAAGGCCTATTAGGCAGGCCACTTATAGGGTGCCTGAGAGAGTCAAACAGACTCTGATGTAGAAGATACAGGAGATGTTGGAACTAGGTATAATTCAAGAGTCCAACAGTCCATGGTCCTCCCCAGTGCTGCTAGTGCTAAAGAAGGATGGTAGCACCAGGTTCTGTATGGACTACAGGAAATTAAATTGTCACACAGAGTCAGATGCTTACCCCATGCCTAGGACAGATGAAGCCGTAGAGCAGCTGGGTAGGGCTAAGTATCTTACCACCATTGATCTTACCAAGGTTTACTGGCAGGTGCCCTTGACTCCCAGTGCTAGAAAGAGGTCAGCCTTTGTGACTCCTTTTGGCTTGTATGAGTTCACAAAGATGCCCTTTGGGATGAAAAATGCCCCAGCAACTTTCCAGAGGCTGGTAGATCATATCCTAGCAGGAGCAGGAGCAGGAGAGTTTGCCCTTGCTTACCTAGATGATATTGCCATCTACAGCCATTCCTGTCAAGAGCAACTTAAACATGTCAGGGAGGTGCTGGGCAGACTACAGAGGGCAGGGTTGGCCTTTACGCCCAGCAAATGTCAGGTGGGTATGGCAGAGGTCTCCTACCTGGCACATAGAGTGGGGAGTGGTAAGATCAGGCCAGAACCTGCCAAATTGGTAGCCATTCAGGCATTGCCTGCACCTGTTACCAAAAAGCAGGTGAGGGCATTCTTAGGGACAGCAGGGTACTACAGAAAGTTTGTACCCAGTTATAGTACCATAGCTGCTCCCCTCACAGACCTGAAAAGGAAAATAGGCCAGATAAGGTAGTGTGGACCATATCATGTGAGCAGACATTCCAGAAGCTTAAAGAAGCTTTGGGAGGACCCTCTGTGTTAGCTGTTCCAGATTACAGCAAATAATTTGTTGTGCAGGTGGATTCTTCAAACCATGGGGTGGGGGCTGTACTTAGCCAGATTTCTTCAGAGGGAGAAAAGCACCCAGTGGTTTATCTCAGTCATAGGCTCCAACCCATGGAGGAATGATATGCAGCTGTAAAAAAGGAATGTCTAGCCATAGTGTGGGAACTGCAGAAACTTCAGCCTTACCTGTATGGAAGAAAGCTGATAAAGAAAAGCATTTTGTGACTGTTTGATCTCAAAGCTCAGAGACAGGATATCTGCGGAAGGAATTCCTTCTATTGTTTTGAGACCAGAATTAATTGCAAGGTTTTACATGTATAATGTATTTTATTGCTGTGGCTTCCTGGCCAAGTGCAGGCTTGCTAAGAAAACTAAGAAATGTAAATTTAGAGTTTCTGGTAGACCGGGAACCAGAGAAGTGTCAAGAATGATGTAATCTAAAATGAGTCAGCAGGGATGTATTATCGATTTAAGAGATCTCAGAAAGAAAGAGAGAGCATTTTGCACTTGTCTTCAGAACTGACATCACCAGCACTTGCTTTCTCTGCATGTAAATAGGATCTTAGACTTTAGTATTTCTCTTAGAAATAGATAGAAAATAGTAAGATTAGACTAGCTGTTTTCTATATTTTTGTCAGACTATCCTACAGTATTGTTTTAAAGTTCTTGTGTCTGAACTCTTGACTAGCACTGTGTTGAATTGAGGAGATTTGTCTTGTGTTTTTATTATTTATTATTAAATATTTTTAAACCTTCCAACTGTGGCTGTTTTGTGTAGAGATAATTTAAGCTCTAGATTACTTGCATGTATTTAGTGATACTGTACTAAGCCACTCCAATAGCCTTAAAAGTTCTGGTCACAATTACTAATTGGATAACTGTATTATTACACAGCAAAAGTGGTTACCCTTTGGGAAGGGCCTTATAGCAGCTGATAAGTAGGAGTTCTAGTGGCAGTGGATTACTACCTTATAGCCTGGGAAGAAGGGGCATACCTAGTGAACCTGTACCAGCCTTCCCCAGGAGTGTCAGTGTATTTGTATATAAATCATATCTCAAAGTGTTTGTGTGTGTGTGTGTGTGTGTGTGTGTGTGTGTGTGTGTGTGTGTGTGTGTGTGTGTGCGCGCGCGTGTGGCAGCTACTTGGGCAGGGACACAAAGCACTGGTTGGACAGAGGGAGTGCTGGGAGGACTTGGTTAGGGGTTAAGGACTCCACTGTATAGCTGTGCCAGTGGGAAGTCTTATTGGGGATCTGGAGAGAAAGGGAGAAACCAGCCCCAGACTGACTGTTTTCTCTATGTGCTCTTAAGGGAAATTGTACTTTACTGTGTGTGTGTACTTGTTTTCCTTCCCAATGTGCATGCCCCTCACTGGTGCTAGTGGGGAGGACTGAGGCTCCTTGATTACTAGGCCAGTGCACGGATGTCACAATAAGTTTTATTTTACCTCATATAATTTGCCATTACTACATGGAAACAATCCTACAATTACACATTCTTATTGATAAATGTGAGTTGATATATGTACCATCCAGCTTCTAGAATACTGCCTCACAAACCTGATGCATGGTTTGGTCATTTTTATTCAGCAAGACCTCATGCTGGTGATGGTAGCATATCATCATGTAAAACGTGTTGCTTTGAAGGATTGTCATGTGGAGGGTGGGTTGTGAGGGAGGTGCAGATGACGTTGTATAGTACCCAGCAAGCAACAGAAATTTAGCAGAAGTTTGCTGGGAGTACGACGGTGATCCTCATGGTCAATAAAGCACTGGAACTTAATTCTGAGATGTACATATACACATTCTGTGATGTCATGGTCTGTCCAGTGTACCCAGTTATATGCCACTGGCTGCTGTATTTGTGGGCATCAGATAGTGCGAACAGCCATGATTTAAGTTAGTTTGTAGCCAACCATAGATAATTAACCCATTCTTCTATGGATTGTTACATGTTGCCAGAGTGCCACACATTGGCATCATGGCTTTTTATGGCATGATGAACACACTTATAGGTATATACCACCTTACAGATTTTGGAATAGTATCCATGCTGGTTTGCCTATGCAGCTATGCAGATGTAACATTGCTGGCAGGTTTCTGTATTGCAATATGTATAGCATCCACTGTAGCAGACATACCTGACAGGTGACAAACCATATCAAATCTATGCATCACTGGCATGTTCTCATCCAGCATCTCCAGAATTAAAATTCTGCATGTCTCAGCAGTCACTTGCAAAACTGCTGTAAGATTGCACTGATTGACAAAAATGGCAAAATCCTGCTATTATTCCAGCTGGCATCTGAAAGTTTTCACTGGCCAGTATAGTCACTGCTGTTATTTTTATATCTGCAGAGTTATCAGTTGGCCCTTCACACCATATACTTCTAGCTAAGTGATATCTACAGCAGTTAGGGCCTAAAGTCACTTAGTATCATGGTAACAAGCAGCCTGGCCTATAACAGGCACCGCCATGCTTGCTGCTGTTATATTTTATGTGAAGAATGGTGCAGGATCCATAGATATTCATGACAGTATGCGGTTCTAACTGTATTAGTGTTAGACTCAGATACAAAATCTCAGGCATATAAATACACAACATGCTTTTCTGATCATATTATTATTTGTTAGTTACTTAACAGGTTCTTTTGGTTATGCTTAGTATGGCCATTTTGTTGACTGTAATCTAACCCTTTAGATGAGGACTGCATGCATGCCTGTGAATTGCATAGCTCTGCAGTATCCACAGTAAAAATCATACTGTCCTTCATACTGTGCAGTTTGTTTGTGAATACAACCTGTAGTCTCGGACAGCCACAATGTATGTAGAGAATGTTGCTTTAACTCAGGTCAAAAAGAGTATAGCCATGTTACAGCTTGCTGTTCATATTGATGAGCCTAGAAACTATTTAAGTTAGATATCTAGTAAGTTAGTTTTTAACAAAATAAGCAGACTGAGAAAATGTACCCCAAGAGTATCATTTTTTGGCCGTGAATATTTAGTGAGCTGTTTAATGCAAGACAACAGATCAAAATCTATAAGAAGCATGTTACAAGACTATTATTCTTTCTGACTGTTGTATTTTTACTAATTATCTGTATTATTTGAAGTTAATCTAACCATTCCTTCCTGTCAACAGAGATAAACAGTTTAAAGATTTAATGAAGTTCTAATAGTCTATCTGAGTGTTTTGTGTAAAGGAAAAAGTGTTTTTGTTTTGGTCTAAAACTTTAATAGCATGTCAGTTTAGATGGTACCGAGACATGAATATAAGAACTAGAAAACTAGTATTTATTTTCTCCATCCCTATGCCACCTTTGAAAGGGTAAGCAGAATAATTCAGCAAGAAGAGATGTCTAAAACAGGAATTCTAAGAAGCTCTAGACTCCTCCTAGTGGCTGGATTCTGAATCCATTCAAGAAGGCAAACTTCTGAGTGAAACAAAAACTTTAAGAAAGAGCAAGTACAAATGCTAATTAAATATAATATGATTTTAAATATAAAGTTGAGTCAGTAAACAACTAAACAATAACTAAAAGACAGGAATGCGACATTTTTGAAATGGTGTGGTCCAGTGAATGTGAAGTAATTATTTCCTGGGAGGCTTCACGAACAATAAAGTGTTAAGTCCCATGCAGGCATCTAGCTGGGCCGGGAGAAGAGATGTCTTATCTGTTGACAGAGTTAAATATTACTGAAGGGCTGCATTTTCCACTCAGGAACTACAAAGATTACTATCAGTGGCTCAGACATAGGCAAAAATAAAATGTTGCTATATTACAGTTGTCTCTTTGAGGGAGAGGACACTGTAGCAGGGTTTCCTCCTTCCAGCTGTATCTCTCAGTGATTCTTATACTGTACTGTGCTGAACTGTGAGAATTATGATCAATCCAACCTGTTTTTGTGACCACAGTCTACTCCAAGACTAAGAGGAGATGTAAAGATGATAAATATCAAGTACAACTTGGTAAAAGAATGAATTCCTGACAACTGTGGAAGCAGTCCTAAGGCACAGGCCTTTATGAAGATTTCTTTATCCAGAAAAGAGTGCGTTTATTAGCCACAGAATCAATAGCTTACAACAAAATAGTAACTCTGAAAAGTTGTCAGGGAAATGTTATTATGGTGGTTATTTTTTCAGTTCTTATTTTTACCACTATGTGTGCTTAAACATTTTTTAGTTTTTTTTTTTTTTTAATATGTATGAACATTTTAGCTTAACTTAATATTATATACATTTTTGTTGAATATGCCTTTGGGCCTAGATAGTGACTTAAAAAGTGTCTCAAGACCAGTTCACTTAGCTGAATAACAAATAAAGCAATACAGATGAGTAAATAACAGCTCAGACTGGTTCCTCCATGGAAATTCCAACAACAGACATTAAAGACAATGCTAAAAACCTCAATACATGACAGATATATAAGGCTGAATATACTCCCAAGGAGAAATAAACTTTTTCTTTGGGAAGATTTCACCATTCTGACTGTAAGCTTAGAAAATGGAGAGGGCAAACATGTTAGTTGTTGCCAAGGCTAGAAGAGACAAAGAACAAATTTAGAACCAGCTGTATAAGGAAGGATGCTGGGTGTTGTTGCCTAGTTATGGAAAGAGCTGACTATGAAAGAGACAGAAGCAGGTCAGGAAGAGTTTGTAAACTATGGATGGACCTTATGCAAATGCAATATATGCTAGCATTCCTGAATACTGCATATACTGTGGAGCATCTGGTGAAAATTGCAAGTCTTTACCTTCATTGGAGACTGGACATTTATTTACGGGATAAAGAAGAACACTGACACAAAATAGATTGTATCTGTCTGGGAGGGAAACCAGGATTCATTCATACATGAAAAGTTTAAGTGCTTTATTAACAAATATTTATACTATAGAAGGGGAAGTCACCGAAAAGCAGGAAGCAAATCTTGGTTTTGCTTTCAGACATTTGATTTGTTTGTGATGTAGGCTCCATGAGTGATAAAAACACAAGGAGATCTGTGATAAATGGGAAAATAACATGAGTAAAATTAATACAGATGAGGTAGAATGTGTCAAGAAAAAACAAAATAGTAGTAATTAGTACCGTTTAGGGCAGATTAGACAAAATTTTGATTGGTCTACTGTTTATAATGGAAGAAAGACATTTTGATATTGTGGCAGCAGTAAATGAGTTAGTTGGTAAATGAATATTGGGATTTAAAGGATTGGGATATGACATTTATAGAAGGAACAAGGAAAATAAACAATTGAAAATGTTGGAAATTCGAGACA
The DNA here is from genome assembly GCF_019279795.1 of Protopterus annectens. Lineage (NCBI taxonomy): Eukaryota > Metazoa > Chordata > Ceratodontiformes > Protopteridae > Protopterus > Protopterus annectens. Next base: position 238,480,564 of record NC_056737.1, read on the forward strand.
AAGATGGCCGCCATTCTATAAGCACTGCAGTACTTCAGCTCTCCAAAGACCAGAAACAAAAATCACCTCTGCGGATGTACATTTGGAGTTAATCAACTAATTGACAGCAATTAATAATCTACTAGAAGTCAGCGATCTTATCGAGGAAAAAAAATTGAAAAAAAATACTTGGTGACAACAGGATTGGAACTGATTGCTTGGTTGATTCTGAACAGAGCAACAAACAAAGGACTGAATTACCACATTACTGAAACTTTCACTTGGTAATCATCTCTATCTGCAGCATTTCAAAATGTCAAAAGAAGATAAAAATATGGACACTACAACTACTAAAACTAAACTGTCAGCATTACAGTCTCCAGAGAAGGAATCCATATTTAAGAGACAGAAAACATTCAGACAGCAAGAAACTGCAAAAACAGGGGCATCAGCGAAATCTGATCAACAGGTTACGATGGAAGAAATTAAGGTTGCATTGTTGCCTATACAAGATGCATTACAAGACCTAACATCCCAAACACAAACATTTAGTGAGACATGTAATCGGATTCTAACAAGAATGGAGAAAGCAGAAACCAGAATAGCAGCAAATGAAGACAATATAGCATTGCTCACTAAAAGATCTGAATCACAAGAGGCTGATATACAAATGATGCAAAACAAAATTCTGGACCTGGAAGCAAGATCAAGACGTAACAACATAATCATCAGAGGGATCCCAGAATCAATCCAATATAATGAGCTGAACACTTCTATCATACAAATATTTGAAACATTACTTAAGGACTCTGTGGATGTTCAGCAAATTGTCATAGAAAGAGCACATAGAGCTTACAGGAATTCCCAAGCTTCAAATACACCAAGACCTGTGTATGTCAAAATATTAAACTTCCAGGATGTGAATAAAATACTTCTAACCATAAAAAAATCTGGAGGATCTATAATGTGGCAAAGTTATAAAGTTTCTATAACACAGGATTTACCAGCACAAATAAGACAGTCTAGACAAATGCTGGCTCCATACTGTAAGTTTCTAATTGACAAAAACAGATTTCAAATGAAATATCCTAACAGTTTAATCTTTACTTTTGATGGCATTAAATACACTGTAAATACAAAAAAAGAAGCCAGACCTACCTTTTTGAAGCTGTTTAAGGCTCTGCCACCGTCTGAAAATTGAACAGTACATCCTGGCTTTTTCCTGCATTAGAGTGATTGGGAGACTGTATTTACGAGAATCCGAGGCTTCAAAATCTTTTGTGTGTTCTTCTTTCTTCAGCAGGCCTGGTAATTCTCCGTTTTATCTTTTAATCTCGTCTTCCTAGCTGAAACACGAAGATTCCACGAAGTTTTATGGCTTCTACGAGCGCTCCTGACCCACAAGGAAGCAGGAAACAAGGTAAAGGAAGCAGGGGGACCGTTTTGAGTGTGATACAGCTGAGAGGTCCGTTCGCGAATTGGTTCCCCCATCGCGAGCGCGAAAATTCGAAAATTGAACTGCCTGGACTGCTGCAACTGCTGGGAAGCAAGAAGAGCTGCTGTAAATCAAAATGAAACTTTTTGGGACTTTTTTGGTGCTAAAATGACTGAGATACGATCAATAAGGTAAAATGTGTCTTGTATGGACAAAAATGTATGGTTTGGCTGTTGCTGTATAAGAGTCTATGGCTTAGTGGTAAATCCAGGTAATGCAGTCTATTTTTTGTGTTATTTTTTTCTCTTTTCTTTTTTTTTTTTTTTTCTCTCCTTTGCAGGCTTGTTTTGTAACTTACTGTGTTTTATTTAGTGAATAAATAAGTGAATAAATAAGTATCTTTTAACTGGGTTCAGTTTGGGGAAGGGGGAGAATAGAAAAGAGAAAAAAAAAAAAAAAATATATATATATATATATATATACATATAGTATAATTAGCAAACAGTAGTAGTTGTGTAATATAGGTGATGTCTAACTGTAATGATCTATAAAAATTAAATGCAATATTGTAGGAATGTTTTGATGATAAATAGCTGACCTAAATAATGGCTTGTTTTAAACAAATGTATAATAACTGTGTGCTTATTAGGTGAACTGTTAGTTAAAAGGTTTTGGAACAAGTAATTATAATGCTAACATATTATTGCTGTATTTAAAGTTTGTTAAAAGTGAATTATTTGACATGTCAGGTACAATTAGTTACATGAATATTAGGGAAATGTTCAGAGCTGTAGTTACTTGAGTGTGGTGTTTAGTAGGGAATGTCTGGGTTAGACTTTGTAGACGTAGATATAGTTGGTGTAGGTTTTTTGCATGCTATTTTATTGTTAGTTAATAGAATTAGTAATTTAGCTACTTGGGGAATGTTATCCAATGTGAAAAACCTATGTTCATCCTGGTCCGGAGGAATAGTGGATAGGCACTGGGTAGGGATGGGATGGCTGTTTTGCTTCCAAAAATTCACGTAATACCAACACTTGTCAATTTAAGGTGGAAAACAAAAATAGATACCATTATTCATCAATTCATAGTTTAGAATGTGGATAATAGATTCCTGGAATGTTAAAGGACTCCAGAACATGAAAAAAAGAAAGCTGTTTCTGCATTTGTTTTTTAAATCAAAAGCAGGTTTTATTCTATTACAAGAAACACATTTGACTAATGACCAATGGGAAACAATGAAGGACAAGAAATGGATTAGGAAGGTTGTAAAGGCGGAAGGGACTACGAATAGTGCTGGGGTGGCAATTATAATCAAGAATCAGTTTCAAGGAGAAATTTTGGAGGACAAAATAGATAAAGACGGCAGATGGTGTTTGGTGGTTCTCAAAACTGAAAGTTTCGATAAGCCGATAGTACTTTTATGTGTTTATGCCCCAAATGTGAACCAACATCATTATATAGCTTCAATTTACTCTATTCTACAGTCATATAACAACTGTTACATAGTGATGGGGGGGGATTGGAATGCTTACCAAGATTCTAAAACTGATAAGTTGGGAGCTTCGACTGCTTTTAATAAACAGGCAATGGTAGCGTTGAAAGAACTGAGAACGGATTTCAAACTATATGACCCTTTTAAACACAAAAACATACAAGCAAAGGCAGAAAACTTTACTTTCTATTCTAGCTGCCATAAAATGTGGTCAAGAATTGATTTTTTTTTAATTCCAGAAGTGTTCATTTCACTTGACCCTAGGGTTTCTAATCAAGCTAGACAGCCCTCAGACCATTCTAAAATAACTTTAACTTTAAAGACCGATATTTTGAATACTAAAAATCATGGTGGATATAATTGGTCCTTAAACCCATACCTATTAACCAAAGAAGATATAGTAAAGGAAGTTAAGGAGATACTTAAACAATTAGTATACAATATACCCCGTAATGAACATCCATTAGATATAGAATGGGCTACAACTAAAACTTTGTTAAGAGGATTATTTATTCAGAAAGCCACTTATTATAAAAAACTCCAAAATAAAGAACAACTGGATTTGGAAACTAAAGTACAATTATTGGACCAGGAGCTGATGAGTAACTACACAGAGCAAACAGAAACTGAGTTGTTAAGATGTCAGAAAGAGCTGTTTCTTATGCATAACAGAAAATTGACACTATACGAACAAAGAAGTTTAGTTAAATATGCAAATCACATTCAAACTCCCTCGAAAGCATTAGCCCGCATTATTAATCAGACGAAATCGACACGATTAATTACCGAAATAAATCATAATAATACGTTATATACTGATAAGTCAGATGTCATGAAGATTTTTGAATCAATTTTAATCAGATATATGGTGAGCAACAAACTCATGGGCATGATGAAGAGAGGAAAGAGTTCTTACAGAAAATTAATTTTCCCAAGATTGACGAGGATTCTCAGGGAGAATTGACTGCATTGATTACAGTTGATGAAGTTCTAGAGGCAATTAAGAAACTAAAGCCACATAAAGCCCCAGGACCAGATGGTATGACCTCTGAATTTTATAAATCTTTTAGTGGGATTCTGAGCACCATACTTTCACAGACCTTTAATTATATCATTTCGAATGGCAGCAATGATCTTCATTTTAATGCCTCAAGAACAATTTTGTTATTGAAAGAGAATAGTGATCCCAAAAATCCAGACAATTATAGGCCCATATCATTGTTGAATATTGATATGAAAATCATGACATCTATTCTAGCTAGTAGATTAAAAAAAATAATAAACTTGATAATATCAGAAGAACAGGCAGGGTTTATAGATGGGAGACAGACTACAGACAATACATTAACTCTTCATACTTTAATATCTTATGCAAAGTATAAAAATATGAACATATATGCTTTAATAATTGATGCTCAAAAGCATTCGATAGAGTTAATTTGGCTTATTTATTTGAAACATTATCATATTTCAATATACCTCAGCTTTTTATTTCTATGTTAAGAAATTTATACAAGAATGCATACACTAGTTTATATATAAATCATGAATGTTCCAAAAGGATTCAAATTAAAAATGGAACTCGACAGGGGTGCCCATTGTCTCCCATACTGTTTAATCTGTATTTGGAACCTTTATTTCTTCATATGAAACAAAAAGTTTTTTATAATTCTCCTGTACTTCTTGGGATAAATGTTAGGATGGCTGCTTTTGCAGATGATTTAAATATATACAGTACCACACCGGTGTCAGATACAGAAAAAATACTAACAGCAATACAAACCTTTGAGAAAATTGCTAATTACAAACTAAATTTTAAAAAAACCAAAATATTCCCTCTAAAGACACCTACACCTTTTTCAATGCTACCATTGATAGGACGAAAAAGGACAGAAGAAAGAATAAAATATTTGGGGATTGACTTTTCAACTGAAAATAGAGAATTTTTATCAACAATATTAAGGCAACTGGAGACCGAATAACAATGGATTTGAAAAGATGGAGTAAGTTGAAGCTACCGATGATGGCAAGAGCAGCGATAATAAAAATGAACGTTCTCCCCAGAATGCTATATATTTTTAGAGCAGCACAACTTAAAATCACGAAATCCTTTTTCAAGCAATTTCAGATAGGACTGGGGAAATTTCTGTGGGAACCCAGAAAAACGAGAATATCCTATGAAAAACTGATGGCTCCTAAAACGAGGGGGGGGTTGGATTTACCAGATTTTGAGATGTATTATACAGTGATTCAGGCCAACAGGATTTTAAGGGTGTCTTACTTGGATAGTGAAAATAGAAAATGGATACCCAAATGGGTACTGCTAAATTATAAACATATAAAAGGGAAGAGAATTAATGTTAAAGCTGTACCATTTTTGAATATAAAAACATTGAGTAAATATGAGTTAATGGAACACATCAAGGTATGGGCAGTGGCGACTCAAACTCTGTTTGCCTCCTTGAACCTTTTAAACTATATGATGATGTTTCAACCGTTTGATGGAAATCCTAATATAACTATTGGTAATCAACTGATAGACTTAAAGAAATATCCATTTATTAAAGAATTAACTGTAAGGGATTTATACCCCTTCCTAGGAGTAGCGGTACATGATATCTTAAAAGAGATGAATCTTCCCATCTCTTATTTAATTATAATGAGGCAGTTAAAAGATTTGGCCATAAATTATTTTACCAGTTCTGAAATAAAAAAAGAGGAACTAGTTATTTCAGGTCAGCTGTGGGAAGCATTGCAACAAGATAGAAAATATATATCCTCAGCGTATAAAATGGCAAAAGAGAGAAAATATAATAATCATATTCTGTTATCCAAATACTGGAGAGAGAAATTGCCATCCCTAGACAACAGTAAAATAGTAGAGGCGTTTAACTTAACATTAAAATCCGTATCACTTCAAAAACTGGTCTTTACTCAATTGATGATATTTAACAATGCATATTATACCCATCTTACACTTCATAAATTTGATTCAAAAAAGTCACCTACATGTCCACAGTGTATAGATCAGACAGCAGACCTGTTACACATGTTCTGGAGTTGCAAGTGCATTTATAAATTATGGAATTCTTTAAAGTTACAACTACAAAAATGGGTTACCAAAACTCAACACTCTCCTGGGAATTTCTGATTTTACATATTCCACGGAGAATTTGGACAAAACAAAAAGATTGTAATTATGAATATTAGTTTACTAATGAAATTATATATAGCCACAAATTGGTTGAACCCAGCACAGGTGTCGTGGCAAAATTTCAGGCTGTTAGCGATTAAGCATATATTAGCACAAATTGTTAATTAGAAATAATAAGAAAAGTATAAACAGCATAAAAATTTGGGAACAAATCTTTAATATTATTTTGGCGGTTCCTATCCACTTTCCGTCAGGACATTCTGTATGTGTACCAACACATTCTTGGATTAGATAGAAAATGTAGAAATAATACAAATTATTGGCTTGAGTTGGTTTATAATTGTCTATTGTAGATGCTTTTATGTTTAATTTTTTGTGATTTTAATTTCCTGTACTTGGTTTAAATGATAGTTATTCTTAATGTATTATAGGGAAATTCAAAATGGAACTAAAACATTGGAAGCAATATTGTACATAATGTAAATAGTGTGTGAAATGTATAATGGTTTGGCAAAACAATAAAAATGATTATTGAAAATGTTGGAAATTGAATGTGCAGTGAAATGCTGCAACAATATGGTAGGAGGGAAGGAAGTATGTTGGGGAAAGGGGTAGGGAAGGAGGATACACCATACAAGGTATGGAGAAAATATTAATTCAGAATGGCAGCAGTTCTTTAAAGGGATGCTTTTATATTTATATCTCTATCTATCGGGTTCCTATTATGTGATCGAAAGTATAAAACTTCAAACACCACAAGATTGAACTTGCATGTTTGAAGTTTTATAATTTCGAATACAAAAAAAAAAAAAAAAAAAAAAAAAAACAACGGACAGAGAATAACTGTCATAAGCAGGGGGCAAGCCCCCTTGCACCTCCCACACCCCCTGCTCTTGAAATATACCAACTCTGAGATCGCACTACAGTGTGGAAATGGAATATTTCCCTTTACTGCACTGTAGTGTGATCTCGGAGTTGGTATATTTAAAGAGCAGGGTGTGTGGGGGTGTAGAAGGGCTTGCCCCCCTACTCACAACAGTTATTGAGCTGTTTTGGGGTCTTTTTTGTTTGTTTTTTAATTCGAATTGCTGAAACTTCGAATATTTGTGTTCAATGTTTTCAGGTTCGAAGTTTCAGCAATTCGATAACGCAATAGGAACCCTATCTATCTATCTATCTATCTATCTATCTATCTATCTATCTATCTATCTATCTATCTATCTATCTATGTATCTAGCTGTCTGTCCACATACTGTATCTATCTATCTATATATGGTTTCAGTGCATGCAGATTATAAAAGCCTTCACAGAAAAAGTCAAGAAACAGTGTATCTAGGTCACTCTGTGATATTATTTTTCATTTCTGGATGTATGTATAAAAAGGTCAAAGATTAAATTAACTTCTATAAAATAATAGGTTACATTGCTGTCCTGATAATAATTTGAATGGTAACTATACTTTTTTCAATGGAAACTACAGTTTATTTAAGTATAATTTATTATTATTTTCTTTCAATGTGCTGTCAGTATGAAAAATGAAAATCAGTCTCTTGCTTTTTTTTTTATTTCATTTTCTTTAATATTTTTAAAAAGTACAAATGGGCACAGTAATAAATTCAAAATCAAAACCATGAGGGGGCAAATGATAAGTGATTACATAAGACAATGGACAGGAAAATATGGAAAATACACATATTGTTTAATTTTAAATGAGCCTAAGGTTATTTTCCCCTACTTCTAAGTGTATAAAAGCTGATATGTTTAACACTGTAAAGTATTTCTGAATTTTTGTTACTGAGGATCACTTGTCTGTGATGAATAATGGCTTGTTGCTTTGGAACACTACTTGGTTTTCATGATTTTGGGGACCACTAGTTTCTCTGTTTTTTATTTATTTATTGTTTTGTTTCCTCAATGCTCATGGTGGTGAGGTTGAAACTAGACAGATTCCTATGCTTGTTCATTTTTTGTTTTTGTCATAAAAATAAACTTCTGTCATTTAGTGAAGGATATTTAATGAATAGTGACTGTTTCAGTCACAAAAGCTTTGCTGCTCACACTGGATTTCTTGTCACAATAGTAACATGGCAACTTGCTCACACCTGGCTTGGTCCTGTGCTGCTGATTTTCACTGGTGGCCAGTAAAACGACAGGATGATTTACCTAGGTATGGGATGGGGTAAGATAGGATGGGATGGGGTAAGATATGATGGGATGGGATGGGATGGATTTCAGAGAGTACCAGACAATGACAGTGTGAGATCCAAACAACAGTTAGGAGAATAAACAGAAGCATCCGGGATAACACTTTCCTTATCACAGACAGGCAAGAACCTAGCCAGCATAATAGGGACTCTGAGCATCAGTAATTAATCCCTCAACCTTAAATTGTACCATAATGCATTTGGAGTTCACCATGGAGACAAAGAATCAAATCCTGGGTTGAACAGAGATGGTATGATCAATGATACGGTTCTTTTTTGTGGAAGATGCCATGTTTGTCAACACTCCATTGTTAAGAAGAGAGTAATGACTATGTAATATTTTGTTGGATCAAAAAACATTGCATCTGTAGAACAGCACTTGCATGTTGCTGTTGCTATCTTAGTTAATCAGAGATTACTTTGTTTCAGGTCACACAATGTGTAACAAGGTTGTGCAAATCATTGTTATGTTTTATATGGCTTTCCCTTTTCTCCAAGTGTCTGAGACCTCAGAGGTTGTAAATACAGAGACTGGGGGTGTGAGGGGGTGGCTATAAGGGACATAGCCCTGTACCAAAAATAATTGTTTAAAAGTATCTTCTGTGCTTTTGTTATTTGCTTCGTTAAGCCGATGAGTCTTTGTTGTTTACATGTTTTAATTATATTCTGCATCTTGATTAAGTGAGATATGATTACTTATTACAGACTGTGAGGAGTACAAAGTGAGTAGAGCTAGGCATGGTCCCTTTTTTTCAGTTGAAACATTGTACAAGTATATGTAGTCAAATGAGGCCCTTGGCTGGTTGTTAAGTCTGAGATGTGTGCTGGATATCCAGTAAGTTATGCAATGAGCATATACTTCATTTCAGTTTCATAGAGGAAAGTAACTGGAAGGTACACTTTTCTCATAAATACTGCAAATTTTGGGGAATACAAAATTAGGATGTGATTATTTGGGGCATTATAACGTATATTTAACTTACTTGTCTCACATTAATATAACAGAAAACAGAATCCTCATTTTGGTATCCAATATTCTAACTCAATTTTCTGCCTGTTATCCATAAGCACATAATCGGAGATGAACTGCAGTCACAAACAAACTAAACACTGAACTGTAACTCAGATCTTACCTTCTTTCCCCATTCCTCACAAGCTAAACATGCAACTGATTGAGCCACAAAGTTAGAGAAACAGAGAATCATTTATCTGCTGTATCTCTTACTAATGTATAACTTAGACTATGATTTGTGGGTAGAGTGCTGAAGGTGTAGGAATAATAACAATATGTTGGGTTTTATTAAGAGTCTCCAAATACAAATTAAATGAATAGCAAACCACAGTAATTCATTCAGTTGTATGTTTATTATAGCATAAAAATGTATTATACAAGGTGAAAAACTTAAAAAGAAAAGAAAATGGAACAAAGCTGAAAGTAACCAGAGAAAAGCAAAATGCTTTGCTGGTGTCAAGATCCTTACATGCCCCAACCAACATGCTAATTTATTATTATAGTTCTAAGGTCAAAGGCATGCTAAAGAAGGAAAAAGCTTCCTATCAAAGAAGTTACAAACCTGGATTTATTACAATAAAGTAGAAATGCAAAGGGGGCAGGAGTGTTTGCCCCTACAATGACTAGGTTTATACATTTCAGTGTATGCACATTGCATGAAGCATATTTCACTGTAGTAGGAGGAATGAATGAATCACTTTTTTTGTGAAATGCAATGTGAAATGCTTATCAAGAAACTAGAATTTCAGTAAGTTAGTTATTTTTAACCCTGTGCAAAATAGTTCTCCTAAAATGTAAAATTCTTGACATATTAAATTTAGCAAACTATTATATGTGTATTCCTGATTCACTACTCTGTTTGTTACAGTATGATGCTATCTGAAATGTAGCATTTCACCATAACACACATTTGTTAAGTTATTGAATCTTTAGTACATTTTAATGGTGGTGGTTTCAGTGGCATAAGGTTTTGTGACTTCCCACAAATCCAGAGTGTTTGGTATAGGAGCTACAGAGACTTTATCCCACTACTGCAATATGTAGTTTGACAAGGCAGAAAAAGAAACAATGGTTATAATATATAGACTTATGACTCGAATGCCACAATTCCATTTCTATGCGTGATTTTCTCTTAAAATTGTAGACTAAGGTTATTTATCCTTTTTCTTATAGTGCTTGATGTTTCTGTCATTAAGAAATGTGCAAGGTATACCATACAAACTAGGGTCAATACAATACACTAGGCACATAAACATTCATTCAGTTTGTTTTCCTCATTCATAGTCTCTTTCCTCATGCTGCCTCCTTTCCTTTGTTATTTATTTATTTATTTGTATTTTATTTTTGTTTTATATTTGTTGACCGGGAGAGTCCATCTGGATACATGTCCATTTTCAGCAGAGGCCCGGGGAGAAAAGCTCCACAGATTAAGAACAAACAACTATGAGATTTCTACATAGCAAGTGTTTATAGGAAAACACATGATTTAACAAGATTCCATAGTTTTAAAGTTACAAAGTACAATATTCATTGTTAGTCGCAAGTTTTAGCAAAATTCCATAGTTTAAGTTAGAGTAAAGTAATACTTAGAATGTGCTGGTTTCCAGTAATAACATTGATTGAGACAAATGTAAGTAAAAGGGGGTTGGGAGTGGATGTTAGGGTTAGTTTTGTGAGATGTGGTTGGGTTTAAAGTTGGAATGTGTATAATTGCTGACTGTTGGTGTGGGTGTTCGCAGGTGAGGCACTATAAGGAGTAGTCACGATTCTTCTTGAAGGGATAGAAGTGAAAGGGAGTATGAGAGTGGGTCAGATGGTGTGTATGATATGGGTCAACCTGGTGGGTAGCAAGGGCATAGCCATGCGAGTTTTAGGTGTTCTTTTAGTAGCTTTTTGAATGTAACCAGTGAGTTGGCTGAGGTAATAGCAGAAGGTAATGAGTTCCAAGTTTTACCGATGTAGTTAGGGAAGAATGTTGCTTCATTTCTTTTTCAGCTCTCTTCCCATTCTTGATTTCTGCTTATTGTTTTTAACTTACTGATGGAGTCACAAACTGCGCTTACCTTTTGTGTTTTCCCACTGTAACTATTGTTATGTCATTTGTGTACTTTCTTTTGTTGTTTGCATACTTGTTTTTGGTTTAACATACAGTTGTTCATTCAGAGTATAGCACCTGGAAAGTTATATTTATTCTTTTTCCCTGATCAGCCTTTATGTACTTTCTGTTGTCATCATATTATTTTGCTGTCTTGGCTCCATGTTCAGTTTCGCATGTTGTTTGCTTTATTATCAAATTTTGTTCCACAGACCTGACCTACTAGTGGAAGTCAGTTTTCCTTTCAAACTGCACTAATTCAAGTACTATTCTACAAATTTGCTGAAGAAAAGAAAAAGGCAAATATCTGATATTTTGAGTAGATCCATGTAGTTTTTGTGTTGTCTAAGTAAAGCCAAACTTGCAGGTTATTAAGTGAGTGGGGTTTGTAGAGCTACCCATGCATAAAACACTGATTATGGGACAGTGCCCATTTCTAATTTTTTGATCAGAATTTTTATGCATTTGATGTGAAATATTTGATATTTTGGGAAGATTTCACCCTTGGTCATGTCTGAAACTAACTGTTTTATACAAATTACTCTCACTCAAAATAACATATGCAAATAAAATACATTTATCAAGCAAGTAAAGAGGACTAAATACAGTTGATCTGTTTAAACAATTTGCTCAGAGTAACACAAAATGTAAGCCGAGGTTACAGAAATAAAATCCTGTATCCAGCTTACTCACAGTTCATTACTATAACAGCTGTGTTTTTACTTCCACATATATGAAGCTGTGTGTACTGCTGATGTTACAAAGAAGAAAAGATGAAAAACTGAATTGTACATGCAGTAAATTCAAAAGTTTAGGGAATTGTTAGCACAATGTAGAACTCCACCAAGCATAAAACTCTGTTCATTAATATAAAACCTTTAGCTTGTCTTGATTCAGTATGACTCTTTGACTGTATCTGGAAAACGCATCACCATGACCACAAGTCTGAACAAGGGAATAATTGCTTTGTGCATTGGTTACCTTCTCATCTATTGTCGACTGTTCTAAATTATGCTTTTCCTCTTGTAAGACCCCAGTTCATCCTTGAACAAAATATATATGGGCCTTCAATTTAACTGCCTGCATGCAGTCCACAGATGCCATATACAAAAACAAAACAAAACAAAAAAGCTCCCCCTTGTGTAGAGAAATCCTCCCATACTCTTAAATTTGTACATTTTTATAATGTGCATTATTCTAGCACAGAGGTGTGGCTCAACAGATAGAGTTGTCACCTCACAGCAAGAGTATACCTAGTTCAATTCTTGGCTGGGGTGCTTTCTGTTTAGAGTCTGCATGTCCTCCCTGTGTTCCTGTGGGTTCCCTCTGGGTGCTCCAGTTTCCTCCAACATTCCAAAGACATGCAGTAGTTGGATTGGACACTCTAACCTGGCCATAGGTGTGAGTGTGTGGTTTGGATGAATTACCATGGCAGAGCTAGCCACCCAGTGGTGTAAACCTTGGCTGTAGATGTTTGTCACTGTTGATGTGACACCCCAACCCCAGGTGCAAAAATGGGAGAAAGGGGTTATGGTTGGACTTTAGCACAGAGGTTTACACTACTAATGAAATTAATTTTTCAATCTTAGTTTGAACCCCTCTTTATCCGCTTGCAAGTGTGCCATACTGAGCAAATAATTTATTTATATGGTACTCCTGTGCTGTCGGTAAAAAGAGATGTTTACTGTGGTAGTTTATGCAGTCAGCAAACAATAAAATAAAATAAAGAAATATATCTGCATATCTATCTGCTCATTCAGCTATGTGCAGATTGAATTTTTGTCAAAAGTACATTTTAAGAAAAAACAAATAAAAATGTGCTAGTATTCCACTGCAAGATGAGCCCTGAAGCTCTGCTGTTTTAAAAGATCCTTTGTCTGGGTATAAGGAACTGGAAATTAACTTCAAGTATGATAGAGCTGACATCACTTAACTGATCCCTCTTCAAATCCTGTTCCTTTAAGTTATGTTAACAGCGAGGGGTCTGCAGACCCAAAAACTCTTCTTTATATCCATATAAATGACTCCTAAATGTAAACCTTTTTCTGTGTTGTTTATAGTAAATCAGTGATACAAAAAATGACTATCAGAGTAATGAAAAATTTCCTAAAGCAGGGAGGACCATGTAAAAAGATTACATTTATTAACATGTTTCCAGACATGACTATCTTTTTCAGAAAGGTTTGCTTAGCAACTCATACTGGCTGCAGGGTAGTAGCCTTATCCTGTGGATGGGAAGAAAACCTTGGGAAGTAAAATAATGGTCTTTTTAACACTGATGGAAACATTCTCCAGGTAAAAGAATGGTTAAAGTAGTTAGCCATGATAGAGCCTGCCATCCTAATTAAAAGGAAGGCTGACATTATCATATTCTATGACTGCAGGTGCTCAGCACATTATTTCAGACCCGGCACACTCTTCTTGCAGAAATTTCTTTGAAGAAGGGGAGGGTGGTAGGTTATAGGCAAGTCAGTTTGATGGCAGTCATCTGATTTTTAATGAAAGTATCAAGTCCTACAGAACCCTCATCTGCAATAATATTTCCTTAATTATTTTCTCTGTGTCATTGTCTGGGAATTAAAACTAGAGTATGTGGTCTGAAATATATCTTAATTTAAGTAATTTTTCCAAAACAGCCTGGGATGACTTACAGGTATATCTTTTTCTAATGTACACAGACTTTGTCATTTTGTTGCTATCCTATAGTCGCTACTGAGGGTAGTGAAATTCTGGTTGTTGGCTAAATCATGTATATTTATACATATTACCCACAGTCTGTCCCTGTCTTTCAGAATTACTTTCATATGATGAGAGACAATTACAATTTGGGTCTTTCTATCCTCCTGTTTTGTAAGGGAATAGTTTATGGTATCCAGGTCCAAGGAAGTTATAGTACCACTCTACTCGGCCCTTGTCAGACCTACCACTGAATACAGTGACCCCTTTGGCATGTATCTAACCAGACACTTACAAAAGCTGGAATGTCCACAAAGGTCTTCTCAGCAGGAGCATTCAGGTAATGAATACCCATTCCTACACTGATCACTTAAAAGCTATGTCTTTGTATGCAGTCCTCTACAGGCTGCTGAAAGAGGATCATTCCCCAGTTTAAAAGGCTTCCAGAGACCCAGCCCTGATGGATCTGTTGCACGTGTAAAAAACAAACAGCACCAGAAACACTAGATTCGGTAATCTGAACTTTGCTTCTGGCATAAAAAGAATGTGTTGGAGAGACAGATATCTATTCCAAAGGGTCCCCACACTGTGGACTAGACTCCTCATCCATGTAAAACCAAGTTCATCCTTGAACCTATTCAAATGAAACTTTGACAATTGCATGGGAAATTGTAAATTTGCCCCTGGTATGTCCCTCATGTTAATCATGGACAGAGGCCATCAATAGAAAAGTATTATCCTTTTTAATCCCCACTACAAAACCTTAGCTACCTCCCTACTAACATGCCCCCCCCATATAGACACCCATGATACTCAAGACCTAAATGGTTTGGGGTGTGTGGCAAGACTTGTAAGGGCACTAGTGGTCTTTACCATAGTAACAACCTATGAACCTATGCTGTGGTGCAATAAGAACTTCAATGAACGCATCTAGTGCAGCCATTAGGGCTCTTCTCTGTGTATTGGCTCCCAGTCTGCCATATCCATTAAACAGAAGTTTCCTTCCTTTCTAGAAAGTATCTCCCTGCTGCCTAGATAGGTGCTGTCTTAGTGTTTTTACTGATATGGATAGTAAGCACTGGAAATTGGTAGTGAAGCATAAAACTCTATTTGGTAGGACACAGTGTTTGAACTTCTCCATACCAGATTAGGCATTAGCACATTTGACAGATGTTTGGCCTGAATACACAAATAAATAAATGCATACATACATATAATAAGGCGAAGTTTTGTGTATATTTATTATTCAGCAGAAAAATGTTTACTCATCCATTTGACTAAATATCAAATGTTTAATACAGGGAATTATAGCTGAGTTTCCAATCTTAACCAACGTATTATATGTTTGAGAAATGGATGCCAAGAAATTCACCTCACGAGTGATGTTTGAGAGGTGACTCTTGTCATCTGTGTCTAAACCACAGCTGGTTATTTGTGGAGGCATGATCATAATTCTTTGCAATCCATGGACCTTATCTACTTCATCTGCTGTGAGTTACAAAAAAAAAGGGTAGGAGCAACAAGTGTTTTACTAGCTTTCAAAGTATTTAAAAGCTGGTTAAACATTCTGCCACTTTAAAAAATTCTGCCTGTATCAGCGACAGACAGCAGGCAAAAATTAAGAGGCACTCTGAACAACAATGTGCTTTAAACACTGTTATTTTATTCTGCTGCACTATTTGTTTTTAAGTGTGGCAGGGTGAAGTTCTCATAGTTTTTAAAAGCTACTTTTACCTTCTGTTGATTTTCTTTGCCCGCTGGCAATGTCCCTAACTTGAGACCTGATCATAACAGCACTTAGGACTGCTTAACCAATTTTGTTGAGCACCCCAAGAGCTATTACAATTAGGTATTTTCTGGGAAAGGGCTTAACATGCTCATGTTTTTCCTGTTATTGGGATATAATCCACAGAGATATGTTGTAATACACAGAATATGCTGATTATATTCAAAAATCAAGAAAAAATTAATCTTGCTCTAGTGAAGGTCACTCATATTAATCTTGTTGCTAGCAAGGCTCACACTGCAAAACAAGGCAGCACCATAAAACTGCATCAGAAACCAACAGACAGTTTTTAGTCTTGTAACGTGCTTCCCAGTGCCACACAAAAGACAAAGGTATGGAACAGCAAAGCAGAGCAAACTGCCATACAGATTTTAAAGCTGTTAGTTGGTAAATGTCCACATTGCTTCTAGCCATGATTTATGTGGTGGCAGCATAAAGTGTGTGACAACTTTTAAAGCTGTTATACATTTCCATGTTTAAAAATGTTCTTAATTTTTGTATGTCATGGCAATCAAAATTCTCCTTGTATTACAATAAATTATGATTACCTCTCTGGTCATAACAATTTGTTAATATGTTTTTGAAATGGCTTCAAGACAATCACTTCTCAAGCTTTGATCTTGAAGTGAATTTCTTGAATCCATTTCTCATACAAGTTGCGTATAATAGGTGACACAGTTACAATCATGCACGTGTATAGAGGTTGTGCAGAATTTTGTAATGTGTGTCTTGAAACTTAAGGGGTATTAGTTGGGAAGACTACCTGGAATACTGGGATATTGCGAGTTAGTTGTGCAGCTTACACTAAATGCCACTACACCCCCAGCATTAAATGATCATGTTACTATTAAATCTTTCATGAAATTACAGACGTCCAAATACAAATAATTTTTGTTGTAAATTCATGTATATTTTATATTTTATGCATTGTGAATTTTTTAAATGCCTAAATATTTTGGGGAAGTTTTCTCAACTTTATTTATGTTATTCCCCGTTGGGACAGTGTTTATTCATGTGATATATGTTTCTTTCTATTTTCTGAAGAAGTTTCTTTCACTATGAGATGTAAGCACTCATAAATTAAGTTTTGGAAATCTACCGTGGTCTAGTGACAATTTTGTTTTTGGCACTGTTAGTAGTTGTGATTGAAAAGTTGCTGGTCTTTTTTCACAACAGTTTTGAATAATGTTACAGCTTTCTATTTGTTATTTCACTTTCACCTCGGTCTGACGTCAGAGGAGGTACATAGATAGCGTCTATCATTTGTTGCTAAGGGTGAAGAGACATGATGTGTAGATGTATGAGAGCAACAACTTGAAATATATTACTGTGACCATTTGTTTCTTCACTCACATTACATTCAACACCAAAGGGGTATGTAGAAGGCAATTCTATTTTTGAGAGGAAGGGAGGTAGACACAATTCCCAGCGTATCATTTATGTGTCTTCACAAGCGTGTGTCTTCAGAGTTTATTGGTAATTATTGCTTGGTTTATCTATAAATATTTTGTCAGCTTGGAACATTAAGCATTTCATCCTTGAAATTTTCATTAATTTTGATTATTACTTGTGGTACAGTGGTAGCATTGTTGCCTCTCCTGTTCGATTCTCAGCTGGAGTGCCTTCTATGTGGAGTCTGCATGTCCTCCCCATGGTCAAGTGGCCTCCAAAAGACATGCGTGAATGGACATGCCTTCGCTGAAGGTTGGGGGTTGGGCTGGCAACTTGGCACCATAAAAATCTACTGCCAATCATTAGTGGACTGGAGTTCTGCTGTGGTGACCCCTAATCGGGAAAAGACAAACAACATCAACTTGAACCTAATGGATCCTGGGGGCCTAACTAGGCCATCAGATCCTCAGTTTAGTTATATTGAATCTTCCATAGTTATTGCTGGATATTATTAGCCAGTTATGATGTTGTAAAATGAAGCAGGAAAAGTAAAGGCTAAGACAAAGTGCGAAATAGAAGAAAAAAGTAATTTGGATAGTGTGGTATACCAGGATGGAGAGAAAATCTGCAGCAGCATTAGCTATGTCTGAAGAGAAAGGAGAACGGAGTGTGGGCTCAGTTTCATTTAAGGCTGGCTCTGCCATTACTATTTATGTTATTTAAAATTGGTGCTTCTGGATGTTGCTTGATAATAAGAGTTATGGTTACCAAAGGCATGGGTGTGGCTGTGTTACACAGTGGGTGTGACTTACTTGTCAGGAAGTGGCACTATGTAAAGGCAGCAACCATTATAGTAATTCTTCTATAATCTAGTGCAGCAATATTTATTTTATTTATATATTTCACATTTGTTAACCAGGTTAGTCCAACTGAGTTTACAAACAAACCCATTTTCAGTGGAGACCCGAGGGGAAAAGCCCCAGCAAACATAAGTAAAGATAAAGTGACAATATACAAATATTAAATAACAATCACAATACAAACAAATTGTAAAAAAGAAAAGGTTATTAACTATTTGCATTGAATTGATAGTAAGCAACCCATTTTCAGTGGAGACCCAAGGGGAAAGAGCCCCAGCAAACATAAGCAAAGATAAAACATACAGGACAAAGTCTGTTAAAAATAACAATGGAAATACAAAATTAATTATAAAGAGAAAAACAAAAGAAAAGTATGAACATTAAGGGTTGCACTGATAGCAGTGGTCTAAATTTACTACATATAAGAGTAAAAACAAAAGGATAATTGTTGTTCAAAAGAAGGAAAATGTACAGACATTGATAGGAAGCAGGGGAAAAGATAAACAGTCTGGAGAATGGGAGGGGGGAAAGAAAGGAGGGAGCTATAGTAGGCCTATAGCAGTAGAGCTGAGGGTTTAGGAGGTTAGTTTAAGCAGAAGTTACTGACAGAGAAAGAAAGTTAGGAGAGGCAAACAGGTCATACAGTAGGACACACTAAGACTATTTGTGGTCAAGGCAATGCATAATTTCAAGTTTAGTAGGTGGGATTTAAGCTCCTTTTTAAAACAGGGAAAGGAATGATTGGATCTAATATGAAGAGGGAGTGTATTCCAAATTAGTGAGACAGAGTGTTTGTAAAGTAGTTTGCCAATATTCCTTTTGGGTTTATAAACTGAGAGAAGATGCATCAGCCCTCCTGAGAGGCTGGAAGGAGGGAGTAGAGAGTAACATGGGAGGTGAGAGCAGGGCAGGCACAGGGGTTGTTGAGTATGGAAAAGGTAGTGTGGAGTTGCGATTGTAGGAGAAGGTGCGGAAATTCCAGCCACTGAAGTTTGTTTTGTGAGAGGCAGTGATGTGATGGGAGTGGTTGGTATAGAATACATTTGGCAATTTTGTTGTATGTATATATTAGATTATATAACAGCTTTTGTTACAATGCAGTATAAACTATGATGTACAATTGCAGTTATTGTATTACATTTGCATTTATAATTTCCTTGCAAATTTCCATTTCTTAATCCATTCTCAATCTTGTCACTTTAGTAGTTAAGCACCAGAGTCATCTTGTGTTATCTAGTTTTCAAGACTTTATTCCGGAATCTTCAACTTCTATTCTGCACCTTTTCATTTGAAGCTCCCTTTAAAACAATACTGAGAGAGCAAACTTTGGTTGCAAGAGAACTGGCAAATGAACTGTCCACATTGCCGTCATTTTATATCATGTCTCCATTTTAGTCATTTACTATGGCATTTCATCATTTACTCTGTCTCCAGTTACACATTCCTATTAACCAGTCACTGAGTCCCTCATCCCTTCATTTTCTATCTACATAGAAACATAGAAGTGATAGTAATTAAGAGATCACAGTGACCATAAGATGTCTGTCCATATACACTTTTAACACTCCCACTTAATAATTGGTGCCGTCCTTTACAAGCACTTAGTAGTAGTCACCTCCTAATGTAAGCAGG
Organism: Protopterus annectens; assembly: GCF_019279795.1. NCBI lineage: Eukaryota > Metazoa > Chordata > Ceratodontiformes > Protopteridae > Protopterus > Protopterus annectens. Next base: position 238,500,284 of record NC_056737.1, read on the forward strand.
GCTGCACATGATAACCTTACTGTAAATTTATGCCAACCCATTTAATTACCAAGACTACCTGTAAAGGTAGACAAAGTAATACTCTGACCTGTAGTAGGAATGTATATGATAGTCTTGTAATGCATTGAGTTAGTAATCCATCCCACCAGTAAATTATGTATATTTGTTGGTGTAGATTTTGATCCTTAGATACAAGGAAATATGAGGTCTAATAAAACTATGTCTTTTATGTCTTGAAAAGCAAGACACAGGTCACTTCAGAGCAGCCAGTAGGCTGCTTTGTAAAAGGAGAGTCATGATACTCTGTCCATAGGTTCATAGGTGTTTACTAGGCTAATGACCACAAGGGCCTTTTTAAGCCTAATTAGCCATGCATCCCAAATCTCTGTCAAGTTCTGGTACCCTTGATAAGTGTAAACAGGGGCTTGTGGGCTGAAAGATTTACAAGCAAGGGTCTGGGAAATGAACCATTTACTGGCTACGTGCGTCTATTATTGAAATAGTTGACAAACCAGGGATGAATCTTCTGTTCTCCAGCCAATTGTTCAAGTTACACTTGAATTGGGTTAGGGAGGAGACAATTGAAGGATTTAAAGTCTTTAGTTTTCTTGGTTGCCAGAAATCTTTAGTATCTTACCAGTGAGCAAAATTCTTGGATCTGTACATACCAAAAGGGGCAGTGTATTCAAAATGTGGTAAGGGAAAAGTACAAAGGTTGGATAAGTTCTCTGGCTCTTGAAGATATCCCCTTGCAAATTAACTAGGCCATATAGAAGGATTTCCTGATTATGGTGGAAACATGCTTGAATCAGAGAGTTATCCAGATAAATATCCAAATCTCTTATGACTTTATGGTTGGAGTTCCATTTATAACATATGATACAGGAGCAGCTTTTTTTTTCCTGAACTCTACTGTGCTGCACATTATTTTTACATTTTGCTTGAGACCATTTTTGGTATATGAGGTAAGTGCATATACCAGCCATGTTGGAGTCGTTTAGTATCAGTGGATGAGCAGACAACAGTACACAGCTTGCAGTCATCACCAAACTTGGTCAGCCACATTTCAGGGATATTGGTCAGGATGCCCACAAAAATAAATGCCAAATGAGAGAGAGTATAGCCCCAATCCTTGTAGCACCCTACTAGTTACAATTTTACATTCAGAAAGGATAGATAAGCAATGTGCACAGAATGACCACTGTGAACAGCTTCTGTTACCTTTCCAAAGAAGTTTGCTAAGTACAGGAGACAAAACCTGCCCTTCACAAACCTTACTGATTGGGTTCTCTATCACTTAAGTTGTCTCAAAATGCATAAATGAGATCTGCTAGGATATGTATAATGCCTATCAACTGTCCCGAATTTTTCAGAATGTCCATATTTTTGCCTCATATTTTTGTTCTATTCTCACAAAATCTGTGGTATTCTAGAAAATTATTGAGAACTGAAGGCACTAAATAATGACAGACATTTCAGTTTCAGACTTCATATACTTCTGAAAATACATGCTAACCCAAAATCTGTTACTCTAGCAGCTTTCCAAGTTTATAAAAGCAATGTTTAAAAATTTTTCCAATTTTTGGGCGTTTGTTTCCCCATTATATTGGCTTTGTCTAGATTTCTTACATTAAGAGCTTGAGAGGTATGACATATGGTTTTGCATATAAGGCTGGTGAGGCTGATGGACCTATAATTGCCTGGGCTTATAAAGAGGTCACCATTGTGTAAAGGTGTCAGAGTGGCTTTTCTCCAGGCAACTGACTAACAGAGAAACCAATGCAATCCAAGATATGCTTTTATAAAGTGGTTTTGATAGGACTCTGTTCAGATGCCACCACATTTACCCATCTCCTAAACAGACAATCAGGAGAAATCTCTTCCCTCTGGGTCATAACAATTGTGTAGCCTCCCATAGAAATTTATTTTCTTGTAAAGCCTTGATGGCTATGTACACTTGTAAAACAAGCTTGTACTCAGCCTACATTTGTTTGACTATCTCCTCTTTCTGCTCATAAGGTCTGATGAAATACAACCTGACAATGGTCGTATAGAGTCACAAAATTCTTCTCAGTTACCCTGACATGCTTCTTGAAAGCAACTATCCTCCACATCTGACCCTCATGTGATTGAACTCCATTGGGCTACAAATTATACATATTAATGATCATAATATGGCCTCATTGAAAGTGGGCAGACTCACGTCTTCAGCCAATTCTTTAAGCCACATGTCAGTTCTTTAAGATTCATGCCAGTTCTTTGAGCCACATGTATTATGCATTTCTGAGTCAGCGCTAAAATCTCATATAAAGGAGCAATGCATATATGCATATAACCTTTTTTTCAGAGAACGGGATCTCATGAAGGATCTGGTAAAGTCAGTGAATCTTCGGAAGATTACCTTAACTGGTCTTTGACAGTCACTGATAAAGGAAGGGATGTTATTAGCAGTGTTTTCCCTAGCTCTCTACAAATCCTTTAAACTTCCTTTCAGACACATCTCTCCTCATACAGTTCAGAGCTTCCTTGAGGACACTTTATCCTACATAGTGTAAATCACCAAAACTGAGGTCCTATGTCTTGGTGATTTTGGTTATGATATGATGTAGAGCAGACTTATCCAATCAATCACCATTCCAACCTGAACTGAAAAGAAGACAGGTACAGAAAGTATATTTGTTTATATCATTTCCTCACACCCATCAAATATTGTGGCCTCTGGCCTCTTGGCAGACTATATTATTAACCACCATATGATATTCAATATCTGGTTGTCTTCTGATTATACCCACACATAGATATATCATTGACAAGATCAGGTCAGCAGTATTATTTAATATATAAAATGGACAGTTTGTGAATACTATTGACAATGTAATAAATGCAATGCAATAAATTGCTTTGTAAAAACTATCCATGTCAATCTACACAGCTTATATTCCATAAAGTCCTTCAGAAGCTAAACATGTCCCTCAACCATGGATGTCTGAGTTCTTAAGCTTTGTAATCAGTAGAGATACAATCTTGTCATAATAAGGAATGACAAGTTGCCATCTCTATTTCAGGAATATAGAGCACTAAAAAATTATTATAGAAAGGTCATTAAACAACACACATGCCATACAATTGCTTTTCTACTCTGCACATTAGCTGGGTGACTTTAATAAGCTTTTGGAAAAGGGATTGGTCAATTACTGCACCCTGGAAAGCCTTCCAATCCTTTTCCCTTCCACATGGGCCTGATACAGTGGTTGCAAGACTTTTCATAAGCCATTTTTAACACAGCTTTTCATATTCTTAATTCTTATGACTATATTAATATGTGTGATGCCACTCACAGCAGTGTTAACATTCACTGTTAATGCAGTTAGCTTTTTTTTTTTTTTATGTATCAATAAAGTTTTATCTAAAGCTAAAGGGACAGACTATGAAGTACAAATATTATCAATGTTTTTGTCTGAACGTTAGGCATTCTGGTTAATCAATTAACAGAAGCATCAGAAATGGGTGCACTCCCCAGCTGTAGAATGAGTATTGTTCTACATAAAGAATGGATTTCAGCAGATGCTAACAGCTGCAGGTATATGGCCATTGTAAATAACTTGGCTAAGGTTATGGACTAGGCCACTAGCATAGGTTCCTATTGAAACATCGAATTTGCAATTGTTCAAATCACTAAAGGTCGACCTTTAATGATCAAACAATTGAAAATTTGAAATTTTCAAAATGAACATTAAAAAAAAAGAAAAGAAAAAGTAAAGGGTGTAGGCAGGGGGGCAAGCCCCCTGCACCCCCCATGTGGGGGGCTGCACACCAACTCCAAGATCGCTCTACAGTATAGGAAAGAGAAATCTTCCCTTTCCGCACCATAGTGCATTCAAGTGCAATCTTGGAGATGGTATATTTAAGTAGTGTGGAGTGTGGGGGTGCAGGGGAGCTTGCCCCCCCCCCCCTTCTTTAACCCATCAGGGTATGTTGTCTTTGTTTTGTTTTTTTTGTTTTGTTTTTTTTTAATTTTGAAGTTACAGAACTTCGATCATATGGTATTCGAAGTTCCGTAACTTCGATTTTCTAATAGGTAACCCACTAACACTCATCTTTCAAATTACAGTAAAACCAGCAATACACTCAAAAAAGCCTAACATGTTTTTTTTTTTTTTTGTAAGGAATGCATGCACTGCCTCCAACTTGCAGGCACAACACTTCCTGGACTTTATTAATACAAATACCCTTGAGCAGACAGTGCAGACTCTGACCAGAGGTTCAAACATACTGGACCCAGTAGTCACCAGTAGAGGAGAGCAGCCCCTCCCCCCACTTCCCCTGTGTCATTTCCTTACTGGTGCAGTTGGATAACAAACCTGAGACATTTAGGAAATATTCTAAAATAAATTGCATCCTATTAAGTGACAGTTTGTCAAAATTCAGTGCCCCTCCAAACCCCAAATTCACAACAACCTAAACGGAATTGTTCACAGTAACCTTGAACAACTGTGTAAATAGCTGCTTATTGACTGTTGTAACTACCAAAAGTAAGTTCAGGACAAACTACACTGGTTGAATCCTAACCTTAACAGGGTATATAACAAAAAGGAAAAAAAAATCATGTCCAAAATCAGAAGGAGCAACTCTCATAATGGCAAGAGCTTACTAAATAAATTAAAGAGGAAATTAATAGGACTAATTAAATGCAATAAGGACAATTACAAGGTCAAGATAGCCTCTCAGGCTAAAGACAACCACAAGGCCTTCTACAGCTATGTTCAAAACCTTAAAGATAATGCACAGAAGTGTGCTAAACTGGTGGTAATTGGTACTAACTTCACTAAGCAGAGTGACATAACGATTCTGTTAGTTGACAAATGCAGCTCTTACTTGCCCCCCTCCCCCTGCCTACCCCATGAAATCCCTACTAACATAACTCCCCCAACTATAAGTAGGAAACAGGTCATGGTGGCACTCGCTAAGGCCAAAAGCACAGCCTCAGTGGGTCTAGACAATATCCCAGGTTGCCCACTAAATAGCTTTAAACATAGCCCATTATGACCACTTGAATCACTTTTCAACTACAGCCTCAAAACAGGCTACATAGCATGTGAATGGAGGACTGCAATGGTTATCCTTCTTCACAGGGGTAGACCATCAACCAACACTGGAAACTTCAGACCCATCAGTCTGACTAGTCTAATATGCAAAGCCATATAAAGAATTATTATGTAAATGATCAACAAAGGCATTGACAGCCTATAGATACTGAACCCCTCCTAGTCTGATTTTCTCAAAGAAAGGTCATGCCTACTTAACCTGGTAGACTTCTTTGAGAGGATCACCAAGGCAATGGATGAGGAGAAATCAGTGCATACTGCCTATCTAGATCTGGATAAAGTGTTCGATGCAATACCTCACTCAAGTATTCCTGATAAACTCACCATACTAGGTATAAATCCCTATATAATTCACTGGACTGCCAGCTGGCTCACAGATAGGACCCCAGACGTCAGGACTGCTAAGACCACCTCCATCAAGAGATCAATCATCAACAGAAAAACTCATGGCAGAGTGCTGGGCTCGCTCCTGTTTGGCATCTATGTCTCAGAGGTCAAGATTAATGTCAAGGGCCTCTTCCAAACCAAATTTGCAGATGACTACAAACTAGGAGCTATCATAGATTCCACTCCACTGCCATCCTGCAAGAGGGTCTAACACAGACAAATGACTGGTGCCAAAGCCATAGATTAAAGCTCAATGGAAAGAACTGCATTATAGTGCTTTTTGGGGAAAAAGTCCACCCAGATTATTTACTCCATCAATAAGACACCCCTAAGAGTTGACCAAGTTGTTAGGGATCTGGAAACTTATGAAGCCAATAATCTGACTTTTAACCAACATGTAACCAAGGTAGTAAGAAAAATCATTCTATGCTGCTCAACTTACAAGTAAGTGTATGGCATCCAGGTCCAAGAAAGTTATAGTACCACGTTACTGAGCCTTTATCAGACCTATCACTGAGTACAATGCCCCCGTCGGCATGTAACTGACCAGGCATATACAACAGTTGGAACACCCACAGACGTTTCTCACCAAGATAATCCAGGGGTGATAACATGTTGCCCTATACAGATCGCCTTAGAACCCTGTCTCCATACTCAGTCTTCTACAGGTTACTGAGAAGTGATCTACACCAGGCATATAAGGCATCTTCAGCTCCAGCCCTGATGGGCCTTTTGCACATCTACAAAAGGAATAGCATCAGAAACAGTAGATGCAAGGATTTAAACTTCGCATGTGACAAATATAGAACATGCTGGTGAGACAGATATGTGTCTCAAAGGATCCTGATGCTCTAGAACTGGCTCCCCACCCATGTAAAGCAGAGTCCATCGCTTACCCTATTCAAATGTAACCTTGACCATTAGCTGGCAAATCAAAAATTCACCCCCGGTCTGGCCCTCATGTCTCTGATAGACAGAGGTCAAGAGTAAATATTCCTTGACTAACATAGCCCCCCCACACTAAAACTTTAGCAACCTCTTAACTAACATACCCCTCTAAATAGATTCCACTGTTACATGAGGACACAATTGAGTTTGGTTGCATGGCTAGGCTTATAAAGGTCCTAGTGGTGGTTAGCTTGTTTATACCTATGAACCTATGAATAATTTGTTATCACTCCCTTATTGTCTACTTCTGAATAGAACCAAAAAGTCTACATATCAGTGATGTTGTGGCAGCTCTATTACTGGACCTCTCCAAAGCCAAAGCCTTTGAGAAGTAAACACAGTAGTAACTGTAGTAACTGTAGTAACTGTCTACTACACAGTAGTAACTGTCTCATCACACATTTAACCACTCTTAGAGTAAATGAAAATTCTCTTAGTCATCACTGCAGCTATCAGGCATTCACGTGTATTGTTTGACTGATTGCGAAACTGATATATGTGGAATGAATAAAATGTTTCACTCTGTAGCTTTTCAGTAAAATAGATTGTGGTTACAAATTGCCACATTGCATCATTAGAGCTTTGGATATGATTCCCCCACTTTCTTTTACCTATTTCCACATTTGTAGTAGGTCAGTATGCTTATTAATGTATGCATTTGTACATTTGCATTTTTCACAGAAATATGTATTTTGTCTTACTGTATATGGTCCTTCCTTGAAGCTAACACTAAAATTGAGCTCCAACCATGTCAGTATACATAAATTACCAATAAAAAAGCCAAAAAATATATTTACATCTTGGTGGTATTCAGTGTTTTTGGACCTTGCAATACAATTGATAAAACTATGGTTTCATAGCAGATTGTTAAAATTCCTCATCATGTGATAAAACTTCTTATCATGTGTATATATGTCTGCAAATCATTTAAGATTGCCAAACTGTCATGCAGCATTTAATATCATGAGTATGCATGCAGTTTTCTGTAAGATTTTGATATGCAATTTAACACTGTTCTCCTTTAATGTTTCCTCTGTCCTTCACCCAAAAGCAAGGACAGCTTTTCAAAAATGTCATCATCTGTAGGCATTTGAAACATGCAGTGCACATACCGTATCTTAGGATAAGTAACTCTCTTCATCAAGTCCCTCCTTGTCTTTTTGTGTCAGTAACCCCTAAGCTTTTAGTGATAATGTTTGAGGTTCTGCTTTCAAAAACACAATATACATGGAATGTAAAGTTTTCATCACTTCCATGATAGAGATGTTTTCCCTTTCTGATCCTTGAATGCATGAATGGAACACACTCATGAGTGAGTGTGCCTGCCAGAGCCAATTTTCTCTAAACTCATCGACAAAACATTTTTAATCACATTTGGTCATTTTTCATTTGACAAGAAGAATTATTTCAGTGACAGAAAAATCTGAAACAGCTTTTTGATACTTTTTAAATAAAAAGACAACCATCTTTTCTTGCACTGGTAAATCGGTTTTATAAATTTAGTGTTAACAAACACAGCAGATTTTCTGAAGTTCCATTATGACAGCAGTGATATGAAAAAGTTGCACCTTGCATACAATAAACTCAGTATTGTTTACGTCCCATGATGGATGCAGTTCTTTAAAATGCATATCAAACTATATGTGCCAGTTAGCCTTTGTGCAGGTTCTATTACTACTCAATTCTCAAGTGCTCAAAGACCGCTGTGTTGATGCTGGGATCTCGAGTGTCTTGTAGCTCTTACAGACAACTACTAATGTTTGAACTTGAATAAGAGTTCATCGAGTAGCTGGCACACTTTACCCAAACATTTTATTCTCCTAAGAATGAGGCAAGTACAGTAACCATAGAGGGGGTGTATATTAGGACAGAGCTAAGGACAGGGATTTAGGTTTTGGGGGTGGGATGGGATAGAGAGTGAGATGGAATTTTATGGTTAGGGAGCAAGAAGAAAGTTTTAGGTTTATGGAGGAGGAAGACATTTTAGAGTTAGTGAGCAAATGGGGAATTCAGGTTTTGGGCAGGGGTGGCGTTCTAGATTTAGGGAGCAATCAGAGATTTTAGGTGTAGGGAAGAAATGTGGAGTTTAGGGTTAGGGAACAAAGAATCAGGTTAGGAATTAGGTGGGAGTCTGAGAGATAGAGTTAGGGCTCTGGTAGGGCAACACAGTTTAATAGGGTCAGGTGTTGTGACAGTTTAGTTAAGTAAGATTGAGCTGGGGGAACTTGCCTTTTCAAACAATTAGCAGTGAACAAGTGTGTTGTGGCAGCTGTTTTAAGTTTGCAAACTCAGTCCTTCCTAATTTATCATATTAGGATCTTTGGAACATTTGGTACTTACGTATTATCACAATCAATCTTTCTCGCCAGCCCGTTATTAGGATTATTGACGCCTTTTATGCTGCACAGTGTACGCAGCCCACCTTCCACAGAAATGTACCTGATCCTTAAAAAAGATCATATGTAATGTAAATATTTTTATATTTGCTAGTTTCATGTACTGTTTGGACCATAAAAATAACAGTACTTGAGAACCCAGTTAACGGGGCACAATGATTATCACTTTACCTTCCTGTGGTGGTTAGTTTCCCCCACAGCTTTCTTTTTACTTGCCGATATCAAGGAACTGTAATTGTCAATGTGGAAGCTGGTTTCTCCAGATTACTTGTTAAATTACAGACACTGAGTGGTACTGTATCCTACCAATGACACCTTGCGGCTGGATCACCTGCAGCTGTCTAACACCAGCACCTTCTCTATACATGTGTCACATCTGAGTAATTCAGACACGAAGAAGGCAACCCTCACTGTTTGCTCACAGCAAGTGTGAACCATGGCCATTGTGGAGCAGCAGTTACTATCTTAATGAGTATTTTTAGTCTGCATAACACTTCATACTTGTCAAGTACCTCTTTATGAGGAACGTTACGTTCCTCATTTGGGGGTCTTGAGAAGTTCATATTCCTGGAAGTTCCACAGTCAAACGTTGTACCACACATTCAGCATTAGCAATTTGTGTACTGGATATCTATGGTAAATACAAAATGCTACTTAACTCAATCCAAAAAACGAGCTGACGAGAAAGCATGGTTGCGATAATACGCGTAAGTATCGAACATTCTTTTGCAGTTATCCCCTCCAAACAGGTACATTTTTTTTCAAGTTGTTACCTCTAAATGGCCACAAGTTTTAAAGAAGTATTTGTTTCCAGTTTGCTGGACATATTGGACAAATATATTGGCATCACAATTTTGATTATTATGAATTTTACCTATCTTACTCTGTATCCCACATTCTCCAGGTTGAAATATTGGACTAATATTGGAATGATTTTCATATAACCTTGATTAGATCAGTCTGTAGCATCTCCACAGTGAATTGAGTTATCATCTGTAAATGTTTTCAGAGAAGTATCCATAGCATGTGGTTCAAGTACAGGGTTTGCAGTCACTTTTTGTATTGGACAGAATGCCAAAACAAAATCAACTTGTTTCAGAATCAGATGTCTTTTTAGTAGTACATATATTTTAGCAATAAATGTTATATGGATATGTGTAATGCAGAGCTTACCTATAGCAGATAAGGAACAATCATGAAAACAAAGTCTAACTTATCAAATAAAGTCAGTCATGCATAAACCTGCATTGCTTATCCCTGGGTGTAAGCAATTGCTATTATACAATGAAAGTATTAAAAAAATGCATGTTTTTTTAAATAATGTCACAGTATAAATGCAATTCATTTCTGATCTGTTCTCTCTTTTTGCTCTGAATGACAACTCAGTGATGAATTGGCCATATGTCGACCATGTATAAGCATTGCTTGCACAATACATTTAATACAATTAATGCCATTTCTCCTTCTCTTTTTAAGGGACTTAACTGTATGTGTAAACCTAGCTGTTCATGCTAGGACACCTGCTCACCTTCCTAAGACTTTATTTTCAATTTTTATTTGTGTCTTAAGTTTGCTATGAACAGCAGTACTGCAGTGTGTGGGAAGGATGAATTTTCTTTTAAAACATTTAACTGCTTCACTTTCATTTCTCCACTTAGTGGAATGCAGAATGTGGTGGCAGTCATTTTGTTTGTTTGTTTGTTTGATTGTTTGAAGTTTTGTTTTGCAGTTGGACTTTATGGGTAATGCTTAATTTATCATGAGCACATTGATTGTTCTGTCTAATCAGTGTGCATACATTTGAATACTAATCACTCTTTACTCCATAATTAGTCATACCTACAAAGTTCCAATGAGAATTAAACCAAACTGTGACTCCTGGTGTAAAGGTTAAGCCTCATTTCAAAACAATGCAGGACTGTGAACATTGTCAGTAATCTGGCTAGAGGTTCTTTGGAATGCATGAAAGAACCTGTGACTGACAAGAAGCTCCTGTGTTATCCATATGACACATCCCTTTGCCATTCTGCTCAATAGGTTACCTGCTAAATTACAGGGCAGGAAATATAGGATCCATATAACTGGATGAATGTACACTTAGCTAGCAGTGTGTCTATCCACAGCCTTCAGGAAAGGGATCCAGCACTAGGTGACCAAGACAATCACCTAGGGCCCACTGGCTAGGAGGGTGCCCACTTGTTAGGGTAGTATCACATCATTTAGTTTTTTAATTAAAAAAAAAACACGTGTTTCTTCTTTAAGAACACCCTCTACTTCTGGTTACACACACCTGAACAGGATTCTTACAGCATGGACAAGACAAATGTATGTGTGTAATACCCCAGTTAGGGACAGCAGGTGGTTAGTTAATTTGCTCAGCCTTAAACCCTGCACCTTAGTTACAAGAAACAGGTGCCTGAGTCTTCTACCCCAACTACCAATGTGTTAAAAAAGACAGAGTTTCAAGGAATTGAGTTTTAAGTTAATTTTTCAAGGAAGTGCATTTCAGGTGCATTTTCAAGAAATTTTGAGCTTCAAGGGAAGAGAGGTTTACTGCTGCTCATGCTATGCCTGTTTACAATGTACAACTGTTTTTGTTAGCAAATGGTATCACTGTTGTGATATAGAACTGAAATGCATTGATAATAGCACAATAGGTAGCATGCTTGTTCTTCCTGCAAAAGACTGTGGGTTCTACTCCCACAGCATGTAGATGGATTGTTGACACTGTATTTTACCTTAAGCAGCAGTCCTGATTATGTCCCTCTTTAGGTGAGATGCCTAGTAACTATGAACCTGTTGTAAGTTTGCCATCCATTCCATATTGCAGTATTACCAGCTTACCATTTTTTAATGTAAGATAGGCAATGTATTCTTCAAGGGCAGCAGGCACTAAATTTGAACATGAAACACTGAAATATAAAGTTGTTTACCAGCAGCATCCTATTCATTAGTTACAGATATCTTTAATGTGGAATTATTCAGAAGACTTTTACTACTGCAGAGATTGTGCAAATTTACTGATATTGGTGGATTGTAATGACAGAAGTGAACTTTTATGGTTGAAATGTTCTGAACTGGGCAGTTTTGTCATTATTGTTTTATACATTTTGTTTCATTGGTTGCTGGAAGAAGGTAAAAACTTTCAAATTTAAAACATATTCTAAAAAGTGGTACCGTATTATATAAGGAATATAATTTAATACAATCAGGAAGGTGAAACAAAGAGCATTTGCATATATGCATGGTCCTAAAAATGTGTGCAAGGGGCCTTGATATGAAAACAGCCCAAAGGTAAACCTAATCTGCTACTGGCCAGATGCATTTTCTTTGAATGTGTGTTTCAATGTTGTTTCAATGAATGTTAGTTTCAAGGGCAGAGAAGGTTTAATGTTAAGTCTGTTTTCACTGTGAGACTGTATTGCTTTGTTTAGTAAATGTCTATCAGTGTCTGTGCTATAAAATTTGAAATAAAAGTTTTAAATTAAATCCAAATATCTCTAATCATTGTAGAAGTAAAGCAGAAAACAGTATGTGGACTGAGATGTTTGAACAGTGTTTATGGTAACTGCAGAGAAATAGCCAAGCAATGGGACACTGGAATGGCTGTGTGGGGCAGGTTGTGTATGGGATACCCAATCCATTACCCTTCCTAGGACTTCATTTGACCATGACCAGGCTTTGGATACACTCCCCAACACACATTTTTGTATTTATCAGTAACACTGTGAGTGCTCAGGATATGGCTCATGCTTAATGTATCTGCACACTGTCTGTAGCAGCCATTTTAGCCCCTCTGGGTTGGCTAGTGGAGATCATGTGACCCTTTGGTAGACCTTTGCAGCTAAGTTGGAGTTAAAATAGTTCCATGGCCATTAATGGTCTTGGTATTCAGTCATGATGTGTATGAATTGTGTTTGCCCTGAAATCCCTGTTATGTTGCTTATCTGTATATGTCTGCATATCAGCTACAGGTTTAATACATAGTAGAAGAGCTCATTTTCCACTGTCATTGAATCAGAAGTGTTTCCCTTCACATTAGCCATGTATACCATGACACGTACCCTCCATCCTTATTCTGATTCTGTACCTTGATGGTCTACTGTAGCCTGGCAGAAGTTGTTCTTTTTTTATTTGAGCAGCATAATTTCAGAAGAAGAAAAAAACACTCAGTCAATCAGCGAAATTAGCTTGCCTATTATCTTTTGTAAACAAATTCTTGTTTCATTACATTCTTTAATGACTTTTTCAAATTCATTTTGTTATTTAAAGCATACCAAAACTAGGTCAAAAATAACAATCTGAACAAGGTCAAGTCAGGGTCAACTAACAGTTATTTCTAATTCTTGGAGTCTAGCTGAGACAGACTTGCTTCTAGCTGAGACAGACTTGGTCAGTGGAATCCAGACAGGACACATGATGAATCTTTGCTGTGCACTGTGATTATTTCACAATGGCAGCATGCAGTCTGCCCTTACTTGTTGGAATTTTGAAAATTCTGACAGATATGAACTAAGGATGGCTCGCAAGTAACATCACAGTGGGCAATTTCCTGATGTGGGGGTGGTAAACAATTATGGAACTGACATCATGGCAAACCACGATAAGTTGACAGTGTCTAATAAGTAAAACAGTTTACTCAAAGTGCACTGTTTTACCTTGCTGGCAGTTTTAGTATGCTGAGTAATAATACTGCACTTATTGTAATAAAATTAAAGTCAGCGCTAATAAATCTTTTCTGAGTTTTAGTAGCTCTTTCCCTGACAGTTAAGATGGTTATGACATACAGAAAATGTCAGTAACAAAGAAATCAGGAGTTTCCTAAACTGCAAGACACTTTTTCACTGAAAGCCTTTGGAAACTAAAATGCATGCTTCCTACATGACATGGAGTCTTATAAATGTATAATTTATATAATAAATGATTCTATACAACTGTTTTGAATTTTTACTTATATATTTTTTAAACGGACTCGTGTATTGTACATTGTTACACACCTATTTCAAGACCCAGGAAAATATCACAAATCAAAAGTAAAAGCAATATAAAGATGTGTACTTCCAGTGTTTCCAGTGCTAAAATACTATTTCAGAAACTGTACAGTAATTTTAAACTGCTAAAGCTGATAATGAATGCCTACTAGAGAAGTTGTAAAGATTAATAATGCAATTGTTTAAAAAAAAATCATACATGGTCTAAAATTATGCTGTGCAAAGTTACATTGAAAAATACATGAACATGAGGTTAGTGCCTGCAGACTGCAGCTTTACATGTCTTATCAATGTTTTCCAAAGGCTAGATATTTTAAAAAACAGCTTTAGGTGACACAGTATGGTGAACATTTAGACATAAATCTGCTAGTCTCATATTCAGAGTACTGCAAGAAAAGTATATTTATATATCCTTTGAACAGTTTCCTGATTTACTTGCTCTTAGTTGCTATTAACTTGTTGATATTCCTTTCATTAATCACAAAGTCACATTACAATGCAAAAATGCTGAGTTTGCATTCAGCACTATGGAAACAAGTCCTGGCATTTTCCCTCCTACTATTTCTGTTTCATGTCACCATTAAAGCATGAGCTTATTCACTCATAATAACGTATTTTCCCCCCAAGCACCCACCCCGCCTCATCTCCACCCCCATATTCCTATTTAACAATGTCAATTTGCTATTATCTGTGACATCAGAATCATTACCATGAAAACAAGCTCTTAAACTACAAACATAACACTGTTCCTTAAGAAACATACAGTACAACAGATGTAAAATGCACTTTGAGGCATAACTGAACAGCAGTTCAACTACAAATAGTTTTGTTTTTTAATGAGAAACAAAACACAGTGAGCATGTTCCATTGCACAGTTTTTAACCTACAAATGTTGCTTTAGGGTTGTTCTTTGGTCAAAAGAGCAATATTTTATTATCCACTGAGAGGGAGATCAACTTAACAGACATGAATTGTGAGCCAAAGCGATGATAAATAAAGGTTCTGGATGACATTTCTGACAATAATAATCACAGAAGCATGATTGTTGCAAGGTTGAAGGTCAAGAAGCATGCTGGAGCAAAAACAAAAGTGTCTTGACATTTTTGTTACCAGTAAATACAAGTTATTTACTGGTTAAGATTATTTTCTTAATGCTGGTTTTATTGTCTTTAAAAAGATGGTTTAATAAGACACTAACACATATTTCTGTGGTCCATGGTTTTCTGGAGCATCCTCGATTTTGCCTCTGAATCTTTCTGTGGACTTTGTAAACTTTTATCTTTGTGACATAACATTAGATGTTATAGTCCCTATATGATGTCAGGCATTCAAGTTACAACTGTCTTCTAAGAGTGAATTTCAGTACAAGACCAATTAAAAAAATACCAATACTTAAGAAAAAGTGTCCCCAGTTTGGGTTATTGGTAGATAATTAAATTTTGTCCCAGACCTTTTTTTTTAAGACAGAGCATCGATGATTTCAGATCCTGATCTCGCACCTAACCCAACCTGCATGCATACTTTATTTAAAAGCAGAAAGAAGGCTGGTACAGGAAGGGTATGGTATTTTTTTCTAAATTTGCAGTATCTGTTTAGAATTTTAATAAACTACAGACTTGACTTTAAAATACAATGTTGAATTCAACTTTAAAATGCCAGTATATTACATTTTGCTTATTTGTCAAAAACATTTTACTAAAATGCATTTTTTTTTCAAAAGTGCATCAACTTGGAAAAAGAATATGATAACATTAAAACACGTTTGGAATGGAGCTGTGACAAACACATTGTCTAATTCCATAGAATGATAGCTGCTGGAAGTTGGAGAAGGAAAGCTTTAGCTCATTAACCAAAGAGACTTATTTGACTACTCAGACAAAGTGGTAGCTTAGAGGTTGGATATGGACATATTCTGCTTATAATTTAACAAAGCATTGTGCTAATTTGGCAATACTGATACCAATCCTGCTTCCTGTCATAATAGGAGACACTAAATTAGAAATGTGAGAAAACAAAATAGCTCGACAAATCAGAAAGTGACAAGGAGGAAGTATAGAAGAGACCCAAAGAAACATTTGTGGAGATAATCATGAGACTAGGATGATCTGGCACCATGGAGCTGACAGTGAGGCCTAATGCATCATGTAATTTTGCTTTAGAAGGTGGAGGGGTGCTACACATCTGCAGCCAGTGACGGTAACATGTTATTTGTTTATTTGGTTTGTTAGCTAGGAAAAAAAAGAGCTGATTCAAACACCAGTTGAAAATAAATGAAACACATGTTACAAATTAAGCCCAACCATGGTAACAGCCACAAAACAGCAAGAGTAATATACATGTTTAATAACTTACATTTAAGTATTCAGTATAGTTTCGGCAGTGATGAATCATACAGCATAACCTTCAGATCAGCAGATAGACATTCAGGTCATGGTTAGGGACAACTGAAATTAGCATTATCCTGAAGGAAATAAGTTTAAGGCTAAGCAAATAAGACAGAAGATGGGTGCACTAAAGTTCAGCCAACTATGGTAATGCATTTTGGGGCAGCTAATTAAAAATGTACTGTTATCGAAAACTAATGTGTATGCACGTGTGTGTGTGTGTGTGTGTGTGTGTGTGTGTGTGTGTGTGTGTATAAGAATATTCTCAATGATTACAGTTATGCCAGCACTCAATCAGTTGACAATGTGAAATTAATCATTCCTAACACTGAACCCTAAAGAATCTGAAAATTAACTGATCAAAAAAGTAAACCATGTGATTCCCTTTCCTGGTCTGTCAAGTTAAAAAATATAGAAAAAACTCTAACACTACCACAATATATGTGAAAAATGGGTTATTAAGGAAATGCTTTTTTGATAAGGTAAATATGCAGGAGTTAGGGTTAGAGGCCGTGGTGGGTTTTGAGTTAGCACACATGAGTAAGGTGGGCGGGAGCCTTTCAGGAGCCTTGCTCATGTGTGTTAACCCTAACCCTACTTACCCGTTACTCTACCCGTGCCCCTAACTCTAACCTTGCATATTACCTAATGAAAAGTCAACAAAAGATAATCAAAACAATACCTACTCCTAACCCTGCCCATGCACCTAACTCTAACCTTGCACATTACCTTATGAAAAGTTAACAAAAAATAACCCTAACCCTAACTATCCTTAACCTACCTGTGCCCCTAACTTTAAACTTGCACATTACCATATGAAAATCTGTTCCCAGTAACACCACTAAACATCACACTCAGACGCAGTTTTACATTATACACATGCATAACACTAAAACTATCTTTTTACTTAACCCCTACCCTACCCCTTGCCCACAAACATCTATTTATTTATTTATTTAGGTATTTATTTATTTATTTATTCTTGTTGACCAGTTTAGTGCTACTAGGCTAGTCACCTCTTTCTAGAGGAGACCTGAGGTGGTATTTATACTACTAGTGGAAATATGGACAAGGCATCTGGGAACTTCACCTGCTCCTTGTAGCTGCTAGATGGCACTGGAGGGCTCTTTCAACAGCAAGGAACAGGCCTAAGGGAAGCAGCATGGAGGAGGAGAGAAAACCTATGGAGAATTTGGAGGTAGACAGTGAAAATTTGGAGACAAATGTGTTCAGTATGGAGCATCAGAATATAAATAAAGATTCCTGTGTGGTGGATGTTTCAAATGAGCAGTGTTTAGCTGTCTGCAGGGTGAAGAACATAAGCAAAGTCTATTGAAGAGGTGCATATAACAGAACTGGTGTCATGAGAGCTTGCAGATGATGTTCTGTTAAAAATAATAAAGCAGGATGATCCAGGTTCTGTTGTTTCATGGGGTAAGATGGCAGATAGCTTTTTCAGAAGTGCAGAGGATGGTAATGTGGAAATGGAACCAGGTGATATGGCAGCAGAGAATGCAGCAATGACAGAAAGTAAAAGAGGAAACTGGAAAGGTGCATGTTTTTGTGGCAGCAGATAATGCAGCAACTAAAACGTATGCAACAGTGACATTAAGCTTAAACGAAGAGTGGTTACAATCTGCAAGTAAAAATTTTTTAAAAAGAAGATAAGACCTTCTGTGTGAATAAGTACAAAATGACACTGCAATAGACAGATATTATATATATGGGCAATTTGGTAACTGTTCTGGGTTTTAAAGCTCAAGAAATTTGGTCTTTTGTACATATTGGGACAGAAGCTTTTTTGTGACATCATTTGAAACTGATGGACTGATGATGTAATTTCTAGAACTGTGTAACTGAAAGAATGACATTTATCCATGGAAAAATTATTTGTTTTCTGGTAGTAACTTAAATGGTAAAAAATGTTACATTGCTGCTTGGAATTGATGAACTGGAAAAAGACAATGTTAAAAAAGGCATGCAGAATCTGTGTCAAGCTATTGGTAATACTCTGAAAGATGGAAACAACAGAAACTTATATAATGGAGAGTGGAGTTTAGAAGCTGTTTTGAAATGTGAAAAAAAGTTGAAATACTTGCCAAGTGTTATTTTTGTGGCTGGTTGTAGAGGTACAGTAAGATACAGTGGCCAGCCTAAATTATGTTTCTTTTGTGGGGAAAAAGAACATACAGCAAGAAGGTTGTGTAAAAAGGACACTTTTGGATGGAGTATCAAGAGCAAACAGTAAATAATAAAATGGAAGTGTAAAGGGAGGAAAACATACATGTGGGAGAAGGTGGGGTAAAGGGTGATATCGGTCAATCAGAAACTGAAGAAGACGAAAAATATGAAGGGAAAAATGAGGAGAGAGAGTGCAGGCAGGAACAGTGGTCAGGAGAAGAAATCAATACTAATAATTTTTTTGAAGTTGCAGTCAGTGAAAAATCTAATTCTGAGGATCAAGGGTGATTTGTACGTAAACCCAGAAACAATATTCAGTTGGTGAAAGAGTTAAAAGTAGAAAATGAAAATTGAAAAAATATTTCTCCTAAGCTTAAAAAATGGAAAAGAATAACTCTAGAGTACTTTCAATTAATGTGCACAGTATTATTAACACTGAAAGAAGGACAGGGATACTGGAATGGTATGCTAAATGTGATGTGGATGTTATCCTGTTAAAGGATGTGAGAATTCCTGACAAGTAAAGAAAGATTGCAAGCAACAAAAATGTAGGGCGTGAATATAATATGGAACTTAGGAAGTAAACGCTCTGACGGGACTGTGTTGTATAAAAAAGCAGTGAAAATACTGGATGCAACACTGGTATGGATGGGAAGGTCAAGTGTTCTAGATGTGAGGTGAAGAGGACATGTTTATAGAATTATAGCATTATATGCAGATATCCCTAGCAGGGAAAGAGACAATCTGTTTCATCAAATATTAGAGTATGTAGGGAATAAAATAAAAATTATAAATACACGTGACCTTAATTTTGATTTAAGGGGAAAATGCAAAAGAAAGGGATGGATGTAAAAGAAAATACAGGAAGTGATAAAATGCAGTAAATTAACTATAGAAGAGGGGCACCTGGACCTGAAATTGATTATTTTTTTATTATTGGAAGGTTTGGGGGTTGCAGATGGTGATACAGTTGTGACAGGCTTTTCAGACAATTTAGCAGCATGGATGGAGTGATGGAAGAAAGGAAAATATTAAAATAGCAATGGGAATAAAAAGAATAAACAAGAGATTATAGCTTGAAATTGGAGAGTGGGAAATATTGCAATTTTTGAAGGATTATGAGACCATGACCGGTTTCTATAAAAACTGGTCTGATTGGTGGATTGAATTTAAAAAAAAAGTATAAAAAGTATTTTTTCAATGGCAGGATAATGTAAGAATGGAAGATAAGCTGAATTATGGAAAAATGTACAGAAATTTAGTAGACAATACATGGAATAATATAAGAGAGTATTCTGTGCGGCGACATGCATGAACGGGCATTCCTTCGTTGAAGGTTGTGCGTTAGGCCCGGCAAGCCAGCACGTAAAACTCTATTGCCAATCATTAGCGGACCGGAGTTCCACTGTGGCGACCCCTAACCGGGAAAAGCCGAAAGACACAAGCATTATGATATGGAAAAAGAAATATATAAAATAAAAAGAAATAAAACATTACTGTTTAGGCAGAAATGTTGTTTATACAGGAGAAGGGAAGGGGTATCTGCATATTTGAGTAAAATAGCATAAAGGAGGAAATTAGTATAAAGAGGAAAAAAAATGTAAAAGGAGAGGTAAAAAGAACACAAGAGCAAATTGTGAGTATTGAGGTGCAGCATGTGGAAAATCTTCTAGTAAAACAGGGCAGGTTGGGATTACCCGATTGAAGGGTTATTTCAAAGCTACACAGTTCAGGCTCCTCCTATACATAGCACAAGCAGAAAACTATAATTCAAAGTGCAAAGGGATGATGATAAAACAGGGGCAAGCTCAAGAAAAAAGGAGAGTTTGGGATTTTGGATGCAGGCCTTTAAGGAGAATAACAATAATCATACAGAATATTATATCTATAAGGTAGCAGAAAGTATCCTAAGAACTAAGCCAACACAGGAATGGAAAAAGGAGATTCTGTCCATAGAGATGACTGTAATTGGGATTTAGACAATAGGAAAGAGGGGGCTGGAACTTACTGGAGAAAACTAGCAAAGGATCCAAGGTATTGGGAGCTAATAATTAGAGAAGGAAAGATGATAGAATGGGAAGATGCTGAGAATGTATTTCAACTGCAGGTTAGAGATTGCCTTCCCTATCCTGGATTGATATCAGAGTATAGGCAAAGAGAAAGAAATAGGGGGCTCCTAAATGAAAGACCAGCACTGGTAGAGTTTTTAGTAGAATCTAGAACATAAGCTACCATTAAAAAGGGAATAATTAGTACAGCATATAAAATATTGCATGATACCTATAAGAATCAATCAGAAGAGGTTAGAAAGGATTGGGAAGAGAGACTGGATAAGCAATTCACAAAGTAACAATGGGAGGATATATGTATGTCTCCCAAATATGCAACAAAATCTAGAACATTTAGCATTTTTTGCTTGGAAATGTTTACATAGATATTTTTATATCCCAAGTAGTCTCCAGAGAAATTTTCCTCAGGTAGACAGCAAATGTTGGAGATGTGACACAGAAGATAGAGGTAATTGGAAACATATTTTCAGGGAGTGAGTTACCGGACTTTAAGGATTGTCTGCAGGATGCACTGTCAGAGATACTGGGTGGGCAGATTGGTGTGACAAGGGAGATGATTTGTCTGAGCTATGATATAGAATTGGAATTGCCTAGACATGGTAAGGCCTTGCTGTGTCTAATTATGGTGTCTGCCAAAAAAGCAATTACTAGAAAATAGAAATCAAAATCTAAACCAACTATACCAGAAATAATGAATATAGTAACAGAGATAAAACAACTGGAATTGAGATATTTAGAAAAGGGTAGGCGCAGACTACACAGGAAAAAATGGGAATTGTGGGAACAATATATACAGGGGAGAAATAAGGTTTAAAATAAGTCTGGACTTAAATTAGACAGGCAATGTTTGACTGTAAATGATTGGGTAAATGATAAGTGAGCTATAATGTTTGCAACTGGGAGTGTGCCAGTATGGTTTGTGACATAAAATGCTTGCAAGTAGGATTGTGTCGGTGTGGATTGTTTTCATTTATATAAATGTATGATTGCCTGTGTTATAAGTGATGGTTTAATAAAGATGTTTCTTGTTTAAAAAGGGGGCAGGAATTGAATAATTTATGTAAAGTTGCTTAGGATATATGATATATAGCAATATATGTGAAGTATAATGTTTGTAAATGTGAACTTGTTATAAAAGTTTGATTACTTTTATATACATGTAAATTTACCTATGTCACAAATGATAATTCAATAACGGTATTTAAAAAAAAGAGTTAAAAGAAAGAAAATAAGAGAAAATGGAAAGTAAAAAAAATCCAGAATGTATTAAGGAAAATTTTGAAAAAGAAATGACTATTAGAGAATTAGATGAAGTACTTAGGAAAGTAAATATTGATTCAGTATCAGGCCCAGATGGTATAGGGTATGGAATGTACAAGAAATTAGTGAATTGTCAAAGAGAGTATTTTCTAACTATACTGAATGAAAAGTTGAAGGAGAGCTTGTATATGGAGAGTACTGTAGTGAGATATTAAAATTTATATGGCAGAAAGATGAGAAGAATGAAATAAAAAATTGGAGACACATCACACTAAATAACACAGATTATAATTTTTTTATGAGAATAATGCTAACACAGATTATAACATTTTTATGAGAATAATACAAAGGCAAATGGAAGAAAGAGTGAAAGACATTATGGAAGAAAGTATATATGGTATGAAAAGGTAGGGATGTCAAGAATTGTCATTGGTTGTGAGAGAAATTGTGGATGATATTATGGTAGGTGATATTAGCAAGACATTTGATATGGTAGGACATATTACTTTGTGGAATGTTATGGGCATGTATGGAATAGGTGATAGAATTAGGAGAATATGTATATGTATTGTATTGGAATAATAGAGTAAGAGTAATAGTGTATGTGTGGTTGAGTAAAGAAATATGCATGAAGTGCAGTATAAGACAACAATGCCCCATGTGTGGCATATTGTTTGCACTGGTAATGAATGTGATAGTGAGTGAAGTAGCTTATAAAATTAAAGATGCCAGATAACTGAGGCAAAATGAGGCAGTGATTCCAGTAGATTTGACATACGCAAACAAAATACTTGTAGGTGCTAAGAACAAAATATGGATGAGGAAAGTATTGGTTTATCTGAATGGATGTTTAAAAGAAATGGGAATGACCATGAATAAAGATAAAAGGGTTTAGATGATGTAGTGAAAATTGGGAGTGAGTATGTTTAATGAATGATGTGTCTTTGCTAGGGATAAATTTTAGGGAAAATCATGTAGTTATGAAGCAATGGGAGTATTTGATAAAAGCAAAGAAAGAACTATATCTTCTATGGAGGAAGTATAGATTAGCATTCAGAAAAAAAAAATGTTTATCTGGTAAATTCTGTATTATTGTAAAAAACAGCAATACGTCAAATGTTTATATGATCCCACAAAATATGAAAAGGAAATTGTGCAGTTCACATTTTCTTTGATATGGGGTTTAAGATTAAACTCAGTGAAAATAGATGTTATATATCAGTGAAGATGAAGGGGATTGGGGTTACTAAATCCAGTTGTTTATTCCATTTCTTTAAACTCGTACACAGTAATAAAGAGGGTGAAGGTACAGAATGAGAAATTAATAGCGAAAATGTTTAAATATAAGTATGAAAAGGTCTGGGAGATTATAAGAGTAAGAAAAAGAGAAAACAAATTTGTAAATGATGACATTAAAAATTTCCAAGAAAAAGTACTACAATTGGAAATGGAAAAATAAAAATTGATGATATAGAAAAAGTTAGTAGGATGTGTATAGTAATGTGATGAAACAATATTATTATGTAAATTCATATGAAACTTTACCAGAAGAATTGTTTAAAGTCATTAAGGCCAGGAAAATGTGGTATAACAAGATATCAAGTGTCAGGATATAAAAAGAAAGTTGAAAGAGTATGTTTACTTTGTGAGGAGGAAGAAACAACACATTTTTTTTTTGAAATGTGAAAGACAAGGTTGTGTTAAGAATTTTTTTGAGAATGTTAATGATATACACAATAAAGATATGAATATAATTATGTATAGATATTATAAGTACTAAAGGAAAGAATATATGAGAAAGGTATTTTATGCAATATGGGTTATTTGGAATGAAACACTGAATAAAATTTTGTTTAATGGAAAATGAATTTTGGCAGATGTAGTGCAAAAATTTGATTGTCCTGGTCCTCTTCAATAAACACATCACACCGAATGACATTTGATAACCTTTATTAAACTTCCATAAACATAGCTTTATTGACCAATATTTATTAATCACAGCATAAACATCCATATAACTGTTATTAATCATAGCAAAAACATTCATATAACTGTTAATTAGGGCAGCGTGACCTCACTCACCCTGACCAAATAGGCAACATCCTTACATCCACTCATTTATTTTACTTATCAAGCAGCGTCCCATCGCTCACTTTAATTTCCCACTTATTGAATTAAACATCCAACCAAATAAGCAGTGTTCTTACCTCTGCTCACTTATTTTACTTATCAAGCAGCATCCAAATTCTCACTCTCCTTTCCCATCTCGTTGACATGAACATCCAACACCAGAGGGGGAACAGAAGAGGGACAAGCCTGCCTCTCTTCTTTGCCTACCCATATTTATAAAATAACCACAATCCCCAATGTTCCAAAAAACAGGGAGGGAGTGCAGATAACAAGTTCATGCCAAAACATGACTCCTTACTTAGTTACACTTGCATAAAGCCCATTAAGCCCCTCCCTACCCTTACATCATTTCCTCTCGATCTTCCTACATTCCCATTTAACCATTTCATTCCCCCTACCCAAATAGCTTCCTTCCTCTACCCATTTAATTTCCATTACTATTTCTATCTGACCCCCACCTGAAGATGTCCCTGGACAAATTTGTTTGTTACCAAACCTCATTTTTCCTGGTCCCCTTCAATAAACAAATCACATCAAATGACATTTGATGACTACGGCTTCTTTTTATTGGAGGATAGCATCTTGGTTCTGTTTGGGATAGCATGATCCATGCTGGCAGATAGGCTCAGTGCTAACGTTACCACCCTCTCACCCCCTAAAGAGCTCATATCTATATAGGAAGAATGCAGAGTCCCTGTAATCGCATCTCTGCAGGTAAAAGCTGCACTCTCTAAAACCAAAAACACAGCATCCATGGGACCAGACAACATCCCCCCATCACCCTTTAGTACAACTTTTTGAGGGACTTTGTCAATCTGATATTAGAAAACTATTGGATAATAGGAACAAGGTTGCCAATATGGGGAATCTTAGCACAGAAGAAAAAGGCATTTTAAATGATATTCTTCATCACAGTAGCGTTAGATTTATGAAGCCATATAAGGGTGGGGGTATGGTTATGATGAATATTGATGATTATAACAGCAGAATGTTTGAATTATTATACAGCGAGGTTTACTCTGAAGTCTCACGTTTGTTTGTGTCTTTCAGCTTTTCCTGGTTAGGGGTCACCACAGTGGAACTCTGGTCCACTAATGATTGGTAGTTGATTTTTACATGCCAAGTTACCAGCCCTGACGCACAACCTTCAACGAAGGTACACCCATTCACGCATGTCTCCACGCAGAAGACGATCTAGCTGTGAATCGAACCGGACAGCTTATTACTGTGAGGCAACAATGCTACCGCAGCACCACCACCGCGGATGAATTAAATTTAGCATACCGCAATATAGACTTAGAACTGGAACAACTACTCTTGAATGGCCAAATTACTTTAGATACCTATAACTATTTAATTACTGAACATCCTAGAATACCAACTATATTTGGTGTGCCAAAAATTCACAAATCCATATCTAACCCGTCCCTACGGCCTATAGTAGATGCCAAGGCGTCAAAAACCTTTAGCATAGCTAAAAATGTAGACAGTAAAGTGAAAAATGTCCTTAATGGTCGTACAACTATAATAAGGGACTCATGGGACTTCCTTAGGAAAGTTGACCAAGGTATATATGATAGGAATCTTATCTTGGTCACTATCGATGTATGTGATCTTTTTTCAGTCATTCCACATGAATTAGGCCTGGAATGGTTTTATGACTATCTGTGTAGCAACACTACCTTAACCATGAGACTATTCTTACTATTCGGACCTGCATGGAAATTATATTGGAAAATAATTTCCTTACATTTGAGGGCCATCTGTTTAGACAAAGACAAGGGGTTGCTATGGGTGCATGCTGTGCTCCAATTTTTGCAAATATGGTTTAACACAATGGGAAGACCTATTTGTATTAAATTCTGAATACAGGGCTTCATGGGTATTGTACCATTTCAAAAACTGTGAAAAAAACAGAATTGCAGATTAAATTACATAGCATATGAGGTGGAAACTCCTAGATGGTACATTGAAAATGTGGTATGAAAATGTTAAGAAGTGTTGAAATTATATATGCTTCTTTTAATACAGAAAAAATTGTTTCCCATCATAACTTTGCTGTTTCTCCAGTAAGACTGAAACAGCACATGCTGAGCAAAATGTAAAATTTTCTTGTGCTTTTTAAATCTAAATCCAATGAAAAACAGTCCCAGATACACAAATTATGCATTCTGTGGGAGTATAATATGAAATTCAGTGGCCTTCAGTTAAGTGGCCTATTGAAGTATCAAGCTAGATCTATTTGTCATCAGTGTTTCAATACAGAACATCCTATAGGTCACACAGAAGCATTCCTGTGAAAAGAAATGCCCATAAGAGCACAATTTCTTAATATATTCACTCCAAAGTTTTAAAATGCCATCTGTGAATTCCTATGTCATGACCTATACAATGTTCATTGTGTAATTCCGGCTAAAAATATCATTCCATATTTAGATTCAGAAGTGTGCAATGACAGTTACATAGTTACTGATGTGTGGATGTAGTCTTGAAGTTATGAGTATCTGTTTTTCTTAAAGATATACTAGAAAAAAAGAGGAAAGTCCAATCTTTTTAATAGTAAATTTAAAAAGCAGCTATAGCTTCACATTTAATTAAATCTCTCTCACTAAATTTTCAGCACGTCATTTATGATTCCATGCATCATGAGTGATACGGCTCTTGTTGCACAATTTTAGCTAAAAATATAATTTTGCCTACAGTCCAATATCATTTCAGAAACCAAGGGAAAATGCCATTGTAAAAGAGATATGCACTATGACAGTTGTCTATTACATGAGATAAAAACTCATAGATGTTATTTTGAAATCTTGGTGAGAAAAATGTTAAGAAGTCTTAAATACATGGGTGCTTCTTAAAGTGTACTAAAAAATGTAAATGTTATAAATGCCCTTACCTATGACTTTACCATTTCTTAATGTTTTTGCCTGATGAACTAAAAAACTTTCATTGACCAGCTTTTCCCAGAACTATTATTTTGTAAACTTACTTCAGAATTACATTTACACAGAATTGTGCTAATGATAAGTGTGTACCTTATCAGGAGAAAATTCATACATGATATTCTGGCAGTTTGTTTTGAAAATGCTAGAAATTGTGAAGTTATTAGTGACTGTTATAACGGCAACTTTTTTTATATGGAAAACAAGATGTTTTCCGTATGTTTTTGCTCTTTGCCCATGTTAAATCTGTCAGATACATGCTGAGCAAAACAGTAGATTTTCTAGCAATATTAACCTAATTTCAGTATGCTTACAATATTAAACCAAATCCATTGGTGATTCTCATTTTAATTTTTCAAAAAAGTTAAGGTGTTTATTACTGTGACCGCTTTACCATTTGGTTTGTTAACGAATATCAGTTCTCTCAACACTCACAATGTGCTCAGTACTGCCCCCTACTGTAGTTCATATGAAATTGCCTGTAATGGTGAAATATTTCAGTATGCTTAAAAATTATTTTATATTAACTTAGTTGCTCCTACTATTGGAATTATTGGAACGTCTTTGTTCAACATTCTTGTAATTCCTGCTTTGTTAATATTTTACAAAATTTATGCCCCATACATGCTACTATAAACACTAGATTTAGCTATTTCAGTAATTTATGCTGTCTTTGTCCTTTTTTTCCTTCATCACTAGATATGAGTTTCGTACATCATCTTTCTTAACCACAGGAATGTGATGATCACACATGATGATTAATTATTCATTTCCAGTCATTCCTAGCAGTTCATGTTACCAATGCTTCTCAGCAACGTATTTGTTGTAATATTTTCATAGTCTTAATGTAATCATTTTGTCTGATTATTGTGCCTTTCAGTATACAGACCCTCGAGAATAAGTATATTACAACCATTAACAATATATGCAAATACTTTTGATCTATGTTGTAAAACCCTACATTTCTCTTCTTGCATTTCAAACTGAAATATGGTAAGTATCTCAAGCCACAGTTTAGGTGTTCTTTTTATTGCACTAAAAATGTAAGCATTGGAAGTTCATTAAAGATTACTCAGACTGTGTAACTACTTTTGCTTTTCAACTTGCAATAAGTTAACTACATCAAGCCACAATTCAGATGTTTCTTTTTATTGCACTAAAAATCAAGGCATTATATGTCCACTACAGATCACTGAAACTGCATAATTCTCCTTGCATTTCAGCTTTCAATAAGGCATGTAAAGTAACAAAATACAGGCTGTCTGTTACATCTAATTATTGTTGATTGGCACCTGATCTTGCTGTTCCCAGTTAGAGTACTTGTTAGCAAGGTATAGGCTCATAGGTTCATAGGTGTTTACTAGGCTAATGACCACAAAAGCCTTTTTAATCCTAGCCAAACAGCCAGAATCTCTGACAAGTTATGACACCCTTGATAAGTATAAGCATGGGCCTGGGAGATGAACCATTTACAGGTTACCTGTTTGACAAGCCTGAAATTATGTGACAGGATAAATAAATAGGCTAACTGCCCTTGTGGGCCATTTTAATCCTAGCCAATTAATCCATGTGAGAATCAAACCCTGCACTTTGTGTCTGTGAAGCAAATATCTGAACCATTATGCCAGCCTCCCTCTTCTGCATGTCTTTCTCTATTAAGTTATTATAAAAAAAGTAAAAGTAGAATACCCTCTTAAACCATACAGAGTGAACAAAGATATGTTCAAGTGTGGTAGATGTAAATATTGTAAGTATATACACACAAGTTCTAATTTTACAATCAGGGGCACAAAATACCATATAAATGGTAAATTTAACTGTGAGAGTCAGGGGGTGGTGTATCTTGCTCAATGTAAGGAATGTACAGCTTACTATTTTGGGAAAACTGAAAGATTGTTAAAAAATAGAATTTACGAGCATTTATATGCTATATCCAAGCAAAATCTATCCAACGCCTTGGCTAAGCATATTATGGAAAATAACACCCATAGTTTCTTGTTTATTATTGTTGAAAAGGTCGACAAGAACCCTAGAGGGGGACCATGGTATTTAAGATTACAAGAACGTGAACTCCTTTGGCAGCTAAAAACCAACGCTTATTCTTATCCGGGTATTAATGACATGTGTTCTATCAAATGTTTACTTAATATCAAAGCTCTGGAGAGATAGTTGGTTTTTCATATATATATATATATATATATATATATATATATATATATATATATATATACATACTTATTTATATACATTTATTATTTTTTTTAAGTATGTTTATATTTGAACTTGGGAAATCCTGAAAATCAAGTATTCTCATGTTAGTATTTTTAACATTGGGTACATATGTACATATATATATAAAAATGTAAAGCTTTGTAGTTTTTAGGATATAAATATACATAAAGAAATTCTGTCATACATTTTTAAAGTGAATGTTAGGTAGTTGGTTTACTAAAATGGAATATATTATATGTATTCTTTTTATTTATGTGTGCAGCTTTAACTAGTTAAGTACTGTTGGTAAAAGGCTGGTTTATCTAAGCACAAGTAAATTATTTAATTGATCAATATAAATTGCAATGTGTTTTATTGCTTTGTCTGAGGAAGTGCAATGGTTTGCATGAAAGCTAACTAAGCCAATTTTGGGATCCTTTGGCTGGCGTGATTTGTATCCTCCGTTTTTTCTTTTTTTCTTAGTTTGTAAAAGTTATTAGTTTATTATAAAAAAAGTATTACACCAAATCAGGCTAAGGAAACAGCCATAGCTGCTACTCCACGCCATTAAATCTTTGTTTCAAACTATTGGCAGAGCATGTTCACTAAAGAGTTTTTCAGATGTTAATCAGCTAATTTTTGTACTAGAAATGAATTTGCCTGATTGCACATCATAACCAAGAATTGCTTTAGTGTGTAAATATCAAGGCACATGATTTAAAATGTGTTTCTTTTACTTGCAGTAAAGTTGTTCAGGTCAGGAATGCACACTTTACACCTGTGCAAAGTGATTTTCTCCTGCTTCCAAAGATACTATCTCTGCCAGCTTAATTCCTTACCATCCCCATTTCTTTACTTTTATTCCCTCTTAGTTTCTCTTACAAAATAGAAAAATGTATACTTCCATTAAAGAAATACACACTAAAAACCTTTCACACCACTTCTAATTCATACTTTAACCTAGTATGTATGACGGAAACCATTGTATACAGATATTCTTAAATGCACTTTCTCCTATTACTTCAACATGTGATTAGTCTCGAACTGCATTTATCCCCAGCACACTCCTACTTACTAACACATTAATACAGCTATTGACACATACAAAAGAAAAGAAAGCTTTGGGGAAGTAGATTGTGTAAGTATAGAATAATAAGAAATAAGCTAAGGAAGTTATCTAGAATGAGGAGATAGGTTTATGAAAAAAAGGTTAGCTAGTAGCATCATTGGTAATAAGAAGGAATTTTTTTAATCTTTTAAAGAGCTTTAGGAAAGATGCTTATACTGGACATGAGCTTCAAAATGGGGAAGAATTAATAACCGATGCTGAGTCAGCAGCTAACATGTGTATTGATTATTTTCTTGGACATGGAGATGGAGTGAGAAATCAGAATTTATCTTTTAATATGTTTTCTGACTGCTTGGACATATTTACACTTAGGTCTGATGTACTGCATAGTATGGTTAGAAGTACATCTGCTGCAGAGCTTGATGGTATTAGTGGCTTCTTCCTATCTGCTATTATTAGGGACATTCCACCTAGTTTATGCATTTTTTTCAAACAACATTACAGTTAGAATATGTCCCCCCACTCTGGAAATTGGCCTATATTGTTCCTGTTCCAAAGGGTGATAATTCCCATATTGTTGAAAACTATAGACTGATTAGTCTTATGAGCCTTATTGGTAAATGTTTTGAGTGTGTTTTATCTCAATATATTATTAGTTCTTTAGGTGAACAATATGATTTAATGTAACATGGATTTGTGGTGGGCATATCCTTTGGAACTAATCTGTTTGCTTTTTATGAATATGTCTGGAGGACTTTGTATGATAGGAATGCAATCAATTTCATATAATTAGATATGTCCAAGGCTTTTGATACTATGCCCCACTATAGAGTTTTAGATCTATGAAATGAATTAAATATTAATGGATATGTTATAAAGTAGATTGCAAATTGATTGGATGGTAAGAGTAGCAGGGTGAAAATTAGTCATTATTTTTCAGATGAAAATTTGATCATTAAGGGTGTTCAACAGGGTTATGTATTGGGTTAAATACTGTTTGGGATTTTTATGACTAGTTTTCCTTTTGATGATAAGCTTTGGTTGACAAAATATGTTGATGATGTTAAATTTATCTTAATTATCTCAGAATTATCTAATCAGTTTTCTTTGCAAGCTTATTTAGATGTTGTTGTTGTTTGTCTTTCGGCTTTTCCTGGTTAGGGGTTGCCACAGTGGAACTCCGGTCCACTAATGATTGGCAGTTGTTTTTTATGGTGCCGAGTTGCCAGCCCGATGCCCAACCTTCAACG
This sequence comes from Protopterus annectens, assembly GCF_019279795.1. Lineage (NCBI taxonomy): Eukaryota > Metazoa > Chordata > Ceratodontiformes > Protopteridae > Protopterus > Protopterus annectens. The sequence goes on from NC_056737.1 coordinate 238,531,607, forward strand.
AAGGCATGCCCATTCAATGCATGTCTTTCGAACGCCCACTCCACCCCCGGGGAGGACATGCAGACTTCACACAGAAGGCACTCCTAACCCAAGAATCGAATGGGAGAACCTCTTGCTGTGAGGCAACAACGCTATCACTGCAACACCACGGCTGCAAGCTTATTTAGATACTTTATTTAAATGGATTATAGGGAATGAAATGAAGTTTAATGTTAAGAAATTGTGCATTTTACTACTTAAAATTCCAATTATCCATACACATTAGATTTTATTAAAATCCAAAAGGTTAACATTGTTAGGGATTTGAGTATAAAGGCAGATGATAAGTTAGGTTTTAATCATCACCTGCTGGATATCATTAGAAGATGTTATTATGAAATAGTAAGCATTTTCAGAAGTATTGCTAGCAGAGACAGTATTCCTTTTCTTCCCATTTATAACACCGTGGTGAGACCACTTACTAAATATTGTGGGTCTTTCTGTATATAAAATAAGATGCAGTTAAATAAACTGGAAATGACTGAAATGCAAATACTAGGAGTATTCAAGGTGTGGCATGGGTGGGCTATTATAGGAGACTTGAGGCAGTGTCCTTGTATACAGTAAAATAGAGATTGGTCAGGGGAGATCTTATTACCATGTATAAGTGTTTTAAGGATTGCAAATTTGGGAATTCTGTGGAAATATTTAAAACAGTGCACTCTGTAAATACTAGAAGTAGTAAGTATTTGGTAAATAGTATGCTATGTAAGAGATCTATATGGAATAACTTTTTCTATGGGAGAACACATATATGGTAGACAAAAAATCCCTTACAAGTGAGTGAGGAAATCAGAGACTATTGGATCTTTTCAATGAAATTTCGACTTATAGGTAAGTTTAATGGTTTTTAACCCAGTTTTTTGTGGTGACAAGCTCTTTGAGGGCCTTAATTAGGCTTTGGGCTTTGTGTCTCTGAGTATCTGAACATACACACACACACACACACACACACACACACACACACACACACACACACATATATATATATATATATATATATATATATATATATATATATATATATATATATATATATATATGGTTCCCTATCAGAAGCCTGAAACACTATAAGCCTGAAAATCAAAATCCTGAAAACTATAGACTGAAAGTTCAAAACATATATATATATATATATATATATATATATATATATATATATATACATATATAAAATGTATGTAAACAGAAAAACAGCCTTATCGTCTTTATAAAATATAACTGTTACTTAATAAGTCATCAAGATGTCCACTAAGCTTGATGTTCCTCAGTTGCCTATCCTGAATATTTGACAAGCACAGCTAAAATTTGAGAAAATATTCAGTAAAATCTACAGAAGCATGAGTTGTGACATTAAGAAGACTGATAACTACTAGCAGACTTGACATTTAAATAGTTACTTGCACAATAATAACAATTTTAAATCCATCACCTTGCATTCATTTTTTCAGATTTTTAAATTCTTTCATGGCATACTAACAATAATATCATTGTCTAGCTTGGTTTATATCATTTCTCCAAAGATTGTCCCGTAAAAGTACCACTGACACTGTATAAATTAATCTAAATGCTATTGAACTTGTTTGTGTGACTAACAAAGTAATGTGATCATTCTATGAATAACTTTAAATGTGTGACTTTATACCACTTTCGTATTTTAGGTAATGGAGCAGAATCAACATATCTTCATGAAATCAGTGTATAACTTTACATTGGCAGTTTTTTTAATTACTTTATTACAGCATAACATTATCAGATAAGTGTAAACTTCAACAATTTCTCAAGTTGTAACCCTCTTCTGTTTAACATCATGCATCTAGAGTATGATTAGTTAGTACTGGCAGTTTTGATACTAACACTAGACAATGAATGCAAGTGGTTACTTACCTCATTGTTTCATAGCTTGTATTATACTATGAGCCACCTATTTGATTTTAGTTCCTGGAATGTAAGAAGTAGAACACCATACTCAGCTATATGTATAGCTAAAGTAAAAGTGTTGGTTTACATGTCATTTTACTTCAAAAAATAAAATCAAGAGATGAAAAACTAACACTCTCTTACTGAATGGGCTGATAAAGTAATTTAATTAAGTCTTCAAAAAAAGGACGAGCCATCATTGTTTAGAAAAGCACTACAATGGTCAACATACAAGTATGTTACTGGAGAAGATGGAAGATTGTACTGTAAAAGTAACACTGACACTGAGAAGCTATAGCAGTGAATCTAAATGACATTAAACTTATTTGTGTGTCATCGCTTATGCATATCTTTACATGATTGGCTAACTTTAATCATGATCAATTTCCTAAATATTTTGCTGGTAATCTTAATTTAGCTATAAATCCCACAGTAAACAGAACTATTCCACATCCTGAAAAATGTTAAAATAAAATTGTTCTACAAAAATACAGAAAAGAACATGGTTTAGAGGAAATGAACAAAAGTATATCCAATGTGCACTTATGCTTTTATCACTCCATATTCTCCAAAAGACAGTAGACTACAATATTTTCTAATTTCAAAATTTGAACTTAATCAAATACATGTAATCTTAATAATACATCAATCCCTCCTTTCATTTCTGATCCTATAATTGTGATAGTGAAAATAATTCATATGGAAGACTCTTGTAAAATACTTAGGTTTACTTTTGATCAAGCCATTCTTAAAAATCATGCAATTGCATTGATATATATATATATATATATATATATATATATATATATATATATATATGGGCATCTATCAGATAATCAAAATTTTACTTACCTGGAACCCACTTAATCAAGATGAAAACACTGAACATTTAATTATTCACATCACCAGATTTCAACACAGAGAATGATAGCAGTTGGCCAACATGGTGAAATTTGCCTTTTTCCCCACTGTAGTCAATCTCAGAGTTGCTATATTTAATTATGGGGTTTGGGGGTGCAGTCTCCCACTTGAGTGGGTTTGACATACTGCGGCGTGTTTGTTGTTTGAATGTTGGCCAACTAGCTCTGTTCACTGTGTAGAAATCCAGTGATGTGAACGTTTGCTTATTTGAACATTCGGTGCTTTTGTCTTTTTATAAGTGGATTTTCAGATAAGTGAAATTTTGACTTTCTGAAGTAGACACATATGCATACACACACACACAATATATATATATATATATATATATATATATATATATATATATATATATATATATAATGTGAAATCTTATCCATAGACTGGGTTCATTTTGAGAATGTGTCACCTCATGTAGTTTAGAATTCTCTTAATAACTAACTTGTCAAAATAATAATAATAATGATACAGGAAATAAAAATAAATAAAATAACAATAAAAACAAAGAAATAAAAGAATCAGACTCAGTAACAAGAGACCTTTATACAACATGCAGTGAAACAAAATTATAAACAATGATTTAATAAAACAATACAAATATGCCAAAACATATTTATAGGTTCATAGGTAATTATTAGGCTAGCTGCCATTGTGGGCCATTTTAAGCCTAGCCAGTTTTCCTTTTATGCTCAAAATAACCTATCCCATTTGGTTATAGACTGGCCTTTCCCATCTCATGGTCAATAACTATATAGTACCCCTATTGAGAATAAGTGGGATCATACCATAGATAATTTTAGGGAATCCATGCATGAGACAAAGCATTAAGGAGCTGCGTCTCTCCATTAGTAGTATAAGGGGCATTCCTGGTATAAGGTTCTGTTTCCATCCATAGATTTAAGTTGTACTTGGATATGGACAGGGAATGACTTAGTTTTATACGGCTGGGGAGTCTGTTCCATAGCAGTGGTATCCTTTGAGAGATATACTTTTAACTAAATTTAGTAATTACATTTATGAATCAGGTCACTGTTACCTGTAATAAGTGGCAGTAGCCATTTTGTTTCAAGGAAGAAAGTACAGAAAACTGTAAGCATGCAACCTTAAAGCAAGAAAAGTATACATACCTACTCAGTGCCTAAAGAATAAGCAACAAAACTTAAAGTTCCTACATTGGGCAAAAATAATTTAATGATATAATTTTATAAGCATGCATATACTACATAATCTTCACCCTATGCTGGTTCATAGGTTGTTATTATGTTTGCAGTCCTGCGGACAATTGAGAAGCCTAGCCTAACTTCCCAGCTGCCTCAAACACTGTCTGGTTAAGTGACTTACTCAAGTTCAAACAACAGACAAATGAGGGCTGAGGGACTCAAACCGTGTACCTCAGGAACTACAGCTCACAGCCTTTACTCTCTGCCAGACATGGCAAAAACTTACAATCTCCACACAGACAGTGACCAGGGATCAGGATTACACCCTGGAGCCTGCAGCTCTTATTCACAGAACTTAATTACTGAGCCGTTGTGTTGATAAAATAAAGTATACCATTCGTTCTATATATACCAAAGATGCTAATTCTATAGTGGTAGATGAAATACAGAAAGGATTAAAGATAAGTGTTACGGCAAAGCTCAGTTGACTTGATGGATATCTTTACATCTTTATATTTTACTGTAAAACCATGATGCATTTTGTACAAAAATATTTTCTAAATGGTTTTAGTAAATAGGGGATGTTATCTTTTTCACCTCATTTGATTATGACACTATTGCATGTGCCAAATAAATCATCTAATGACTGCAGCAACTTTTTGTCTGTTTTCTTTAATCTCTTAGAAAACAAAACTATAAGCTGAAATGTTAATTAATACACAGAAAACTTTAATACCAAGAGTTGTTAATAAACACCAAGATGATTTTGTAAATTGCAGTTTGAGTAAAGGCCAACCATTATTCAAAAAATATGGTCACAGAGTAGTCCATTGAGCAAAACTCATAATGAAGTTCTACATTATTCACAACATCCCTAATCAGCAGTGTAGTTAGGTACTGTGCTCCAGTGAAAATGAAGGCAGGGTTATAAATAATTTCATAGCATTATGGTCTGACTTCTGATGCAGTATAGTTGTCTCAGTCTGGAAGTGTACTAGCTGCACTACAACTTACCAAACAACAAGGACACGTGATATGCTGCTTGGCATAAAATTGTCTAAGAACAAATGTTAATGTTGGTCTATACACACCCAGGCTCTGCTAATGCTACAGCACATGCACACTACATTACACTACACAGCTCAACACTATAGTAGGGCATGACTTGATGTTTCCCTAAAGGCACCAATGATACTGTATTCTACAGTGGATTAGATGGTGGTGAAGTATGCTGGACAGCTTCTTTGCAAGTTTAACAATGATGTCATAATATTTATGAATCATTCATGCTCATGCTTGTGGGACAGCTGGGTTATGTAGAGGCTAATGGTGTTCACCTCATTCTTTAAACTTGCAAATAGTCAAGTTTATGTAAAATGCCTTTCCCAGCTATGTAAATACAGATTTCTAGATGCTATTGCTGTCTAAAAGTATGTGATGTTACAGTTGGTAAAGCATTTTTTTTTTTTTTTTTGCAGAGCTGTGTGCATACAAGCATGCTAGTGCCACAATGGTGTCATCTAATGCGCTGGGCAGTTTAGAATAAGAAGTGAAGACCTGTATGGAAATAATGTTAAGACTAAGGTACAGCTGGATGATCACAACTGGCTGTAAGCTTCAGTCAGACAAAAAAAGTGTTTTTCCTAGAGGGAAAGCCATTCTGCACTACCATGTGAGGGACAGACCCTGACAACCCTATACTTGTATAGCAATGCCAGTGTTGCAGAACAGAAAAAGAGAAACAACTGAAAAAAAAAACAATTTACCACTGCTGGTGCTAGAACTGTAATGACAGGGGCAATGATTTCTAATAGGTTCCTATGTTAGTACTAGGCTAACTGCATCTGCACACCATTTTAAGCTTAGCCAGTTATCCAATTTGAGAATCAAACCCTGCACTTTCTGCTGTAAGGTAAATATCTTAACCATTATGCCAATCCCCAATCAAACTGCAGCTCATCCAGTTGACAGAGATGGGGTACAAGCAAATGTATTAGTAACTTGACCAACAGTAAAATAACTACCTGTATATCAAGGATTTTGGAACAAAAAAAACATCTACTGAAAGCTGGTGTAAAAGAGTAAATTAAACTAAAGTCCATTTATAATGAAATACTGACAGGGCTTCGAAAGATGGAGAAATATAACACTATCAGAGATCTAGGAGCACATAAGGTAAAAGGAGAGAAGACACTTAATTACATCCTTTTAGTGGTGATGTCAGTGTTCTGCTGTTTCCACCCACCAGTCTCCCATATCTTCTATGCTGAAACATGCCACAACCCACAAACAGATCACACAGAGCAGGCGGTCACTCAGTACCTTTATGGAGCTGAATATGCACATAGCTTAAAGCAATTGTATATTTTCATCTCTGCTACTTGTGCTCATAGTACACAGTTGCATGTTATGCCCACCAGTATATAACTGGGAGATGTCCTGTGCTGGCAACTCTCTGACACAGTTGAAGTCCATGAATGGTACTGATGGCATGGGTGCATAATGAATATAGTGAATACACCTGTGGATGCAGCTGCTGTAGGTGCTTGAAGACCACTTTCTCATAGCTATGGTGTCTTGTAGCTCACATGGCTGGCTGCTCATGCTTGAACCTGAATACATTTTTGGGTGATGTCCAGCAAACAAGGAGATACAGTGGAGTTGCAGCAGCTCAGCTGAACATAGCAGCTGAGTTGGAGCAAGCTAGGTCTGGTAGCCAAAAGGTGGAAGTGGGAGTGAGTAGGAGGGGAATGAGCATAGATGAGTGTTTCAGGTGGTGAATGGGAGTGGGATAGAGGTTTAGGCAGGACAATAGCTTTAGGTTTAAGGAGTGGGAAGGGAGTTTGGAGTTAGGCAGTGATTGGGTATTTTAGGTTTAGGGAGTGTTAGCTTTAAGGAGCAAGAGAGTATTTTAAGCTTAGGGGATGGGAGTGGAATTTTAGGTTTAGGGAATGATGGGGTCTTCAGGGTTATGGAGGGGAGTGCTATGTTTAGGAAATGGGTGGTGTTAACATTATGGTTCTGATATGACTAATTAAATCAGTAGGGCCAGATGTTGGGCAGGCTGGGTAATTAACTAGGATTGGACTACTGGGGCAATTACCACTTAGAGCAAGTATCAGTGGGTCAATGAGTCATAAAATACTAGCATGTGAGAACTTGTAGACCCCTGTGGGTGCGCAGTGCATGTAGTGTATGAATATGGTAGAATGTTAACACATTGTCTAATTACTCTTGGATATGTGAGAATTCTCATTTGCCTTTATTGGCAGTTGCTGTTAACTTAAAGATAACATTTGACATAAAATGGAGCTATTGTGGCATATAACTGGCTTCCTCTATCTTTTATTAAAAAGTGTTAAGGCCACGTACAAATGTTTCTCTGCCTCCCATCATTCCACTATGATCCATCTAAGTAAAACTGACAGCAAAATGGAAAAGTCACACTCATCAAAACATACTTGCTGAACCTGCAGGTGACAATTCAAATAAAACATTGTCTGCAGGGAAGCAAGCCACCCCTGCTACTACTATGTAGGGTGCTTTGCTCTTTAACATCCTTCTGCATATGTACTAACAACAGAAATACAATGGAATAATATTGGAGGAAAAAGGGATAATTCTTGTTACATGGGAAAAATGGTTCTCATAACAGTGGTCTCAAACTACATCTGTTTTTGAACTTGCATTTTTGATCAGTTGTGATTGACCAGATAATACTCTAGGAGTTACCATTCACTGACTGCAAGATCTCCCACCTCTATCTGAACCAATAGTCCAATATAATAAACATTTTTTAGCATATATTAGGCAAGGTTTCACACTCACAATTATTATATTTTTATTCATAGAATGCATGGTATGATGTAGCAGGACATCAAAGGATAACAGTATGAGCAATTATCTAGTGAGATGAAACTGTTCAAGGAGGACTGACTTAATTTTAGAACCTACCCAGCTAAATCTTTACCAGTTATTAATTGTTGTCTTAAATTACTTTGCAGAGATGTTTGCGCTTAAAGCTATATGGGGGGAGGGGGGGGGGGTCTTCCTCTGCAGCAATATGCCTACCTCCCATGAGTCTTCCCCCATTTTCAATCTGTAGTGAATTTTTGTTTGTGACCTGGTTGTAACATTATTAACCTGGTTGTAACATTATTAGCTGAGGTTGCCAGGCATTCCTCTATATGGCAGTATGATTGCCCACAAGAGGTCACTGAATGAGCCAAGGTGACCCGCATGGCTACACAAAGAGGAAAGAGTACATGTGTTACTCTCATAACTCTCTCATGCAAGCTCGTTAATGTCCAGGACTTGTTGTGCAGTGGGCCACCTCAATGTAAATATCTGTAGGTGTGATGTGATCAGATTACCCAGACCAACGTGAGCTGAACATCTCTGTTTGACTACACATTAGGTTCTACTACAAACAGCATGCCTCTAAGCACATGACTTACTCCCCCAAAGAAAGATATGTAAGCTGAGTCCCCATACTATAGCAGGTATACAAGCTATCATTCAAACTTGGGTCACCTAGGTCATAACCAAGGCTTTATCCATCTGTTTCAGTAGAGCTTTTCATACAAAAATTTTACCTATAAATAAAGCAGATACAGTAAAATTATTGAAAGGAGGTAGCAATGGAGTAAAGGTTATGCAAGATTATTTGGAATAATGAATTTAATTAGGTATAGTAAAACACTAGATTTACACCTTTAAACATTATGGCACAAACTGAGTTCATTTTATAGCCCATTGTGCTTTAACATAATTGAATTATTCATTTATTGTTGTAATTATTTAATTGATTGATATGGTATACTATAAAAACATGGGAGAGGCTTTGGAAATCTGTTCTGATGAAGTTCACTTTTTTATGGACAAAAGCGCTTAATAAATTGTTTATTTTACATGTGGCAGTCTGTTTTTTCCAGCAAGCTATGGTACTTTCTTTGCACAAAGAAAAAAAGTTAAAATTAAACTTTTGGTAGGTAAACCTATCTTTGTCAGCAGCTAAATACTGATTGTTAGAAAAATTAATTATTTTAAAGATTTGGATTTTGCCAGGAATAGAAGACTTACGCAACCTGTCTTGCACAAGCCTACCATCTTAAAACGATTTACTGAAATACAAACTGCTTCTAATTTATAACAAAGTGTGGCAATATTTCCAGTTAATAAATGCAATACATAGCTAAAATGTTTGAAGATAGTCCATATTAAACACTCCTTCCTAAAGATTTGAGTATTAAAGCTAAACCTAATTAATGTTCCTGAGATGAAATAAAAGCAATACATATTTGCAAAAGAATAATAAAGATAAGAAATGTTGATGTAATGCTCAAAGAAAACTACAATGTGTGGAATATAGATAAAGGTATTATGATTTAACTCACACTGTATCAAAAAAGCCTTAAATTAATACATAAAATCGTTTTAATCTCATTGGAAATGCATTCAAAATTATTGCATGAATCTTGTTGGACTCCATCTGGCTAAATAACTGATGTCTTAATTAAACAGCTATCTGCACTCTATGTAGCTCTGCGGTAAAATATAGTGCAATTCATAAAATGTGGGATTTTGAAAAATCTACAAATCATTGGAAGGAATTGATGGATTGGCTTTGCAGTGTAATACTTCTTGGTCTACATGACTCAGCAGAATTTTGGCTGTTTGGAAAAACCCATAGTTTGATTTTCAGTAATTTAGTGAGCCTTATAACATTTCCAAAGAAAGATCACTGGGGTTTGTACAACACACAGAAAAAAAAAATCAAACTGCTGAGAGTCACATATGCTGTGTTTACTTCTTCTACATGACTCAGCAGAATTTTGGCTGTTTGGAAAAACCCATAGTTTGATTTTCAGTAATTTAGTGAGCCTTATAACATTTCCAAAGAAAGATCACTGGGGTTTTGTACACACAGATTTAAAAATATACTGTAGAGAAAGTGGAAAAGAAACATAGAACTTACATTAAAACTTATATTTTCTTTTTTTCCAAGTTTGTGTGAACTTAAGAGCTGGTATTTATGGAGACTGAGGTGTGGAAGTTTGCCCCCACATCTGGGGGGGGCTTGCTTCCTGCCAAAAAATGTGTGGTTTGTGGCCTTTATAGTGGTGCTTATATAAGGGGTGCAATCTTTTAGGGCTATCGATGGTTTTGTGTTGACTAATCTTCCCTCAGATAAATGAGACATGATTAATCAAAGTGAACCCCTGTTTATTCAGTATATTAGCAGTCCACAGTAATGTTAGCCTACTAGTTCTAAAAGCAATGTTTAACATTTCTGTGTTCAGATATGAAACTAATGAAATGGTCTTGTCTGTGGATTTATCACAATATAATCTGCATTTCCTGGATACATCAGCCAGCCTTAAACGGAATTTATTACTGGAGAAAGATAAGTCTTCACAACAGTATAAATAATGGCCATCATTAATAGAATGTTAGAAAAGATAAAAGTATATTTCATTTAACCTTGGAGGTGAATCTTAAAAAATGTATGGGCCGCCTCAGTTCTCCTCTGGTCTATCATGTCTTGCCCTCTTTGAGGCTGGAGGAAACTTCTGAACAGGGGTTTTAAGCTAGGGTTGTAATAGACTGGAGACTGATTGTCTAGTACTTGCCTATGAACTTATGTGCAACAAACTCATTATATGAAGTTATGCCCTAAAATATTAAAGATATGCACATTTTTCATCACTCTTGTTACAAATCTGGGATCTCATGCTTACAGACTTAGGCCTCAAGCATCCCTCAAACTAGCAAAATTGTATGTGAGAAAAATTACTACATTATACTGTATTCATCACTAGCCTTCCACATATCTCGCTATATAAGGGAGTTATTAGTCGAATTATATACCAGTATGCAACTTTTCATAACTCCAATTATACACAAAAGGGAATATTTACATTATATTATATGATATTATGCAGTTTTCTTTCAGCCACACTCAGCTGTGGCCTGATGCTTAATAATTAATTTTTTCTGTCTATGAAATACTAGTTCAGATATGATAAATATGACATACTTCAGGCACCACTATAACAAGCAAGCAACTCTCTTTCTCTCTCTGTTTATGTCAGATAGAGTACTTTAATCACCTGTCTAGTTGTGTGAACCAAACTCCTCTGTTCCATGCTCAGTAACATAATTAACATTATTATTTCCCTAATTTGAGCATTTTTATAAGCATTTCTATAAAATGGTAACATCTTCATTTCTATTTAACCCCAATGCATTGAACTGATGTGACTACCTCTCACACCTGATCATCTATCACCTGGTCACTGACATTTCTATGATTATGTTTCTCTCACTGAAATATTGATAAATTCTTGAGCTCCTGCATTTCCCATGGCTATTCAGGTCAATAAGTAGGTATTGAGGACAACAGTCCATTATGTGAGAGCATTCCCTCAGCTGATGACCAAGGGCAATATCAGATGTGTTTTAACAGTTCATGACAAGCTGCCAAATGTCACTCTGTGACATTTACAGCCCGGTGCATCCATATAAGTTTAAACATTTTGTTATATTCAGCTTAGGCCATAAACAGACCCCACACACAATGCTGGCATATTACACCAAGCAAAACGTAGACTATCTGTGCCAAAGCACTTTCTCTGGTGTTACCTGCTGACTGCACAGAGGGAATCCTTGATTGCTCCTGTCCCTCTTTTACCTTAACAGCAGTTCAACCTTAAACTGAAAGAAAGTAGAATCAATTTCTGGCTGCTCCTGAGCAAGTCTGTCAAGGTATGTTGTCGCTTGTTAAAATGTATTATTGAAACACTGTTCCATATGTTAATATAAGGCAGTAAAGACTCAAAGCTTCCTTACCCCTCACCTTGGCAGAGTGCAGTTTAATAGCTCATCCTCCTTACCCAAGGAAACAGGCTGCATTTACTCAAGTAACCACAATGAGATTCAGTCTCATTAGTTTATTTAATGTTAAGCTCACCTTGCACATTTGTTTCTGAATGTGAAGGTGAAATCCCATAGCATTAACAATTAAGGGATTTAGTTTTAGTTAGTCCTTATATATATATATATATATATATATATATATATATATATATATATATATATATATATATATATATATATATATATGTATATATAGAGAGAGAGAGATAAATATATATAGATAGATATACAGATCTTATTTTTTTGCATGAGCACTACTATGCTTGGGCTGTCTTGCTTTTATAGCCTCTACACCCACTTTGCACACCTTCATAGATTGATTTCATCTGGGGGGGTGTCCACCTACTCAATTCCCCAGCCAGCTCCTCAGATTCTCCAATTTATACATCACTGTCTCCACCATTCTCACACCCACTTCTGACTGTCCATTGAAGGTACACACAACTAAGTGCACACAACTAAGTCTTAATGTAATATATTCCCACACTAAACTTCCACACATAATCACCATCCAGACTTAAATCCACCATCGACACAGTTCATCCTTCTCAGCTCCTTAAGCTTCCCATATACATTTTCTGGTCCTCCCCATCATCTCCCATTATCACAGACTCTGACTCAGAACTCCTTTTCTACCCAACCCACTACAGTGTTTCTCTACCTCACCATCTTATTCCTCCTTCCTTTAACCCACTACACTACACCATCATACCCTACCCTTTTAGCCTACCACAAAGCCCCATAATCACTCACTCGAACCTCAAGACATACCCCACTTGTATTCACACTCCATTCTCCACCTACCACTCATACAACTCCAACTTCACATTCCCTTTACTTTATCTTCTCCAAACCTACCAAATGCCAATAACCTTACCTCAAACTTCCAAAACACCTCTATAGATTCACCACTAGCCTGCTTATACCCCTCTTTAGAGTCAATATTTAACCAATCCAGGTCCCTCCCACCAAATAACATCCATAAGTTTTCCCAACACTCCAGCTCTCTCCTGTGCATTAATTAATACACAAAGTATCTCCAATAAACTTGACCAGAGAAGCACCCTCCTTACAAACCACTCACCTGATATCACAGGTGTTACTGAAACATGGCTCAAACAAAACAATCCTAATTTACAGCATCAACTGCCCTTCTACTAATACCTCCCAGATACAAGACCGGGCAGTAGACAAGGTGGGGTTACTCTCATTCTTTATAAAAAAAAACTTAAACCAACTATCCTAGATAAAAAAAAATGCCTCCTCAGTTTCTGAACCCAAATGGATCCTTTTAAAACTTCCCTCCTAGAAGAACAGTTACCCCCACCTTCCTCCTCCAGCCTCTCTTAACAAATTTAAATACTTTATTCTTACTATCACCTAAGCTGCCCACAACTATAAAAATATTATTATTATAGGTGATTTTAGTCTAAACTATCTAGGTCCCTTGAGAAATTGCATTGCTGAATTCATAGCCAAAATCAACCTTATGCATTTAGTCATTTACACTACTTGTCCAAATCTCTGAACCAACAACAACTCTCTCCTGGATCTGCTAATCACTAAAACACATCCCATGATCTCCAATGTGTCTATTCTTCCACCCTCATTTAGTGACCACTCCCCAATAACCTTCCAAATTACCCACCAGTCACCAAAACCTGCCCCCAAAGTAGTTACCTTCAGATCCACCATCAATGCAGACAATCTCAGAACCGCCTAGCAACCTTCGACTGGTCTCCCATTACCAACTTACATATATATATATATATATATATATATATATATATATATATATATATATATATATATATACAGTCCTTCAATTTCAAGACACATTCTTCCTTCTCACACAGCACCTTTTCAAACACAACAAAAAACCTGGCTAACAGTGAACTGAAAGCTCTGCTCAGACTTAGGGAACATGCATGGTCTTGAAGAAGACAAAACCCCTCAGAATATTGTACTGCTTTTATTTCTGTGTAAACTAGCTAAGCAAGAAATAACTCAGGCACAAAACTATCTGTTTTAAAAACTAGCATCCTGCAATTCTAGAAAAACCCAAACATTTCAGGCAGAAAGTACATCTTCTCATAGGCTGAAAATCCACAGATCCTATCTCCACGCAATCACCTTTCAGACCTCTCAAGACCAACTCTCAACCTCTGACTTTAAGGAATTCAAACACCTACCTAATACTGTAACCTCTACTTCTTGCCCCAACTCACCCAACCTCATCCTTTTATCCCCTTGTCCATTTTAAGAAAATTACACACAAAGACACTGACCTCCATACTAGAAAACATACCTCTGGATTTAGATCTCGGTCCAGACAACCTACTCCATTGGTGTATATGACTCTGCAAAGACTTCCTTACCACGCCTCTTCTACATATTTACAACCTCTGCTTAACTCAAAACACAATGCCAGACATGGAAAACTGCTTTTGTTAAACTCCTTCTCAAACAGCCTCAACCAGAAAATACTTCCCACTTCTGCCCTATCTCCATCCTCTCTACACTTGAAAAATATGCGAAAAACTGATCTGCAACTACATGTCCACTTGCATCCAGCAGTACCACATCCCCACTGTTAAACAGCATGGATTCTGCACTGGCTCGAGCACAATAACAGCACTATGGTCACTTACAGATGAGATCCTTCTCATCGTGGATAATGGAAACCTTTCAGTTCTCTTCATTGACTTTACCAAAGTTTTTATCTTATTGATCACTTCCTGCTCCTTCACTCTCCCAAGGAATCAGTGTTATCCCCACCCCTGTCTCATTCTTCCAACATTTCATAACAAATAGGGATTTCAAAGTCAAAATAGGCTCACCCCTCATTTTCAGCACACCTTACCAGAAGAGTGCCCCAGGGATCCATACTCACCCCACTGTTGTTTTCGGTCTTAATTAATAAGCTACCTTCTGATCTCCCTAACCTTCCTATCGCTCTTTATGCAGATGACCTGGTTATTCTTTTGTCCAGTCCCTCACACTCAACTATTCAATCCCAGCTTCAGTCTGACCTCCATTCCATTAATTCTTGGCTAAACAACCATAGACTCCTAAATCCCTACAAAAAAGTCTGATATTTGGAACCTCATAAAAGCTGAAAAAAGATCTCCTAAACATTTTAGCATTGCAGCTCTCAGTGCTTCCTCAATAGAAATGACCATGTTCTTTAAATACTTGGTTTTATAGCTAGACCAGTCACAACTTCCAAAGCCACATTGAAAACTCTCTTCTGTTCTGGTCCCAGAAAATATCTTCCTTTCTCTCCAGCCCATCTAGAGCTGCAATAGGCAAAGGAGTCCTCCTTGCTCAATTTGAATATGGGTTGCCCTTCACAGCCACAGCCTCTAAAAAAACTTCATCCACTCTGTAGCCCATTGAAATCAAACTCATTCATTTTCAATTCCTCACCCCCTCAGGAACACCACTGCATCACCATTTCCAAAGTTAAATGGCTACTAGTTTTCTAAAGAGTTGAGCTACTCCTACAGTCACTTATTTTCAAACTACTTCAACTAAGTGCCTTCCCATCTCATATAGCCAAACTCCATAATAAAACCACCCACTACAACCTCCAAACCTCTCACAATTAACTCATTCCAGACACTCCAAACTAAACTGGACTGCACCAACCATTCATTCTGCATTCTTGCACCCAAACTATGGCAATCTCCCCCTGTTCAAAGTTCAACTCTAAAGACAACACCATCAAAATCTAACTGCAAGTGTTTTTCCACTGAACATATAACCTAACTCCCTCTGCACCTGTATTACTTCCTTCTCATATTTGCTATTAAAATTAATTTCATATTTGTTTTTTGACTCTGTTAATAATATTTACAGATTGTAACAAAGATTATCTACCTTCTGCTATTACTCTGTTTGCAAACTTGTTCTTTTTTTTTGTTTTTTTTTTGTGAATTTCTTTCACCCGGGCTGTGCCTGTTGTGATCAGTGTACTACACCAGTAAACTAACTAAATAAATAATAATATTTACAAGTTCCATTATGATCAGTGAACAAACACTGCAAGTTCATCTAGGGTCCCCTCCTCGATATAGACTTACAGTTTATAGTTTTAACCAAAGATAAAAAAATGGTATTTGATGATGTACTCATTTGCTAACTAGATAGGCCCACTGGACACACAGTCCATTTTCAGGGGTGACCTGGGAGCAATAGTTGCTTAAGTAACTTACTCAAGGTCACAGAGTAGGCAGATGAGGGCTGACTGAATCAAACCCTGTGCCACAAAAACTACAGCTCACGGTCTTAACTGTCTGTGCCAACTGCTATACTAATGGTGAATGGCAAATGTGCATTGCAAATGATCTGACTTGATCACTATCACCAAACAGAAGACTCAGGAACTGATCTGATAAGGAATTAGTTATCTACACTACTGAACACATCACAACATTACCTTGATATAATATGTTGTTCTTATTTCTAATGTGTTAGGAATTATGCTTACAAATCCAAAGAAGTTCATGGCATACAGTTATATGAAAAAGAGTGGAGTGGAAGATGCTTGACCAGATTGTACTCAAACATTCAGCTGGCAATAAAACGTTTACTACGGCCTCAAAGAAGTTAGCAAGTAGTATATAAAGGTATGAAATATCTTCAAGAAAACAAAGCAAATTTATTTTAATTGTGGACACACTCTAACATGTCTTTCCATGCATAAGACTTGAAGGAGAACTAAATACAAGAAGAACAAGGAAACAGAACATACAGTGAACAATCTTATTTGCTGGCCCAGCCCAAGTGAGGTCAGTCTGGTATGGCTAAAACATTCATTGCATACACCAATGACTCCGTGTCATGGGACTTCTTTAATGTAATTTGTAGTCATAGGGGGCAATTCTGAATGTACTTTCTTTAACTGTTAATTTCAGAAAATGGAGCTAGCAAAAGCAAAAGACATTCAAACTACTTCAGTCACTTCAATATACATAAACCCCATAATGGAAATGTGCAGTCACACAGCAGCAAAATGAGCAAAACTACTTAAGTCAGCTTCTGTTTTGCTACTTTACTTTAACCTTCTGTTTCTTTTACTCTAGGTTTCTACTTCTTCACCTAGCACTGTTTGCATTTTTAACAAGATTGCAATGCGTACTTCTATTCTAATTATATTTTTAGCACTGAAACCCATTAAAAAGGGTAGGCTGTCAGCTGAGTGCACAGTAACAGGCAAATATCTCTCCTTGCCCTTAAATATCTGCAGGTGTGTAGTTCTGCATGATGCTCACGTTTAATGAGTTAAATAAAACACACTTATTGTAATTGTTTTCACACCAGGCAATGCTTTTATTACAATATATCCCCCATTGCTGAGCATGCTGTTACACCTATAAAGCAGATAGTATAATAAACATTACATGAATGCATAAAACCATATAGTAGTCGAATCCTAAGTTCCTTCATAAATTTAGTCTCAGTCACATATTCTTGATCTGTTTCAGGTTTCCTTTAATGAACTTTGTATAGGAACCTTTTTGCCTTAACAACTAAAAGACTCCTGTGATAAACTATATTTTGATTTTAACCTTGATGTCACTCCCTATGATCTCTAATATAGTATATATGAGGTTCTGCCTATATTGTTCTTATATATAATTATAATTATATATTATAATATCTAATTATGTATTTTTCTATTCCACTGGGAAATGAATGAGCTGAAGTCGGGGAGAGGTGAAGTCAACTTGAAAATGAAATGATATGGGAATCACATACTTTTTATTAAGTAATAATGACTTACTAGGCAATGGGAATTATATGATCAGTAAATTAGTCATGGGATAGTTGTTGGTAGTAAGTCAAATTAGACCCTTTTCATAATCTGTTTAAAATATCTATGGCCAGCACTAACATTTCAAAGAGTGAATAACCGTTTAATCTGTTCTCATATGTGCAATTATTGCATCTTAATGGCAATGCTTTCAGTATGTTACATTTTCCATGTTGTCATTTTTGGTTGACGGCAGAAGGTATTAACTGCCAACATATACAGAGAATTAAATATGTATGCTTGTATAGGCCTCTGGAATATATTCAAGCAGTTTGGATTGATCTGATCCAACACAGCTGTATTCCCTTGTGTTTCTCCTAGTTTAGTAAGAATCAGTACATTTTATTTAATTTTGCTTTTGTTTTCTTGCTTTTTCTTAGATATTACATACAGTGAATATATGGAATTATAACTCTAACACTATAAACTCATATTGATGATCTTCAACATTCATAGCAATTATGCCTTTTACACTGGTAAAACAGAGAGGCAGTGGGGACAAAGGATATATGAGCATCAGAATGATATAAAAAAGAAAGTTTTTAGCAATGCACTTTATGACTATAGGAGGTACTGCCAGCCATGCCAGGAGAAGTAGAGCAGTGGATGTATAACATATGCTAGCACAGCTAGCTGGAATTTTGTAAATAATTTTATGTCATTTGTATAGCAAACTGATTTGTACATATGCTTGCACTGAAAATTTATTTGTGAGGTTTTTTGTGTTAAAATGTATCAACAGTGTGCCTTGCTGGAAGGGAAAGAGTTGTGCATGCATTATTGTAACTGTTTAAATGCATACATTGTAATAGCATATACTGGAAGTGAAGAGGTTAATATTAATCCACCTGACTTTGCAAAATATTCTTGAAATTAAATTACTTTATGGGTTAAGCCATAAAGATGTTATCCCATAGCTTTGAATGGAGTCAGAGACACAATGTCTGTGCCAGAGAATAGGTTGCAGCTCCTGAGGAAGAGTAGAATGGTTTTATGTTTTTATGACTTCCAGCAGCTGCACCACATCTGAGCAAGGGTCTATTGGTGTGTATTGTAGCATATAGGTGCTAAACCCTAGTAGCTTCTAGTGTTGGTGATAGCATGGGAAATTGAGTCAGATGACCAGATGTATGTGATGTCATTCTGTACAGAAATAATGTTTTAATATTAAAGACTGAAGTCTCAGCAGCATTCTATTTTCT